>NW_028277175.1:7412083-7730000 GCF_051122295.1 Plectrocnemia conspersa | reverse complement strand
TGGTAACGAGCGCCACTGCAACCACTGCAATATGGACCACCAAATTCATTTGAAGAGTCTGCGGACCGTAGATAAAAAACCATCAAAAAATATATTTCATCTTTAATAAAAAAGTATAAGTTTTTCTTAATCAACTTACATAAATTAAAATAAACATTATAGTTTAAATCAGTGTAAAGAAAATATATATTTTTTGCTCGAAAAATTATTTCATCAATATCGGGTGTAAATAGTTTAGATGTTGTCTTTAGTGCTGATTTTAAATGCTTCTTATTTGCTTTATTATTTGAATAGGTATTATGAACGTAATAAAAAAAATATGACGTTTCCTAGTTTTTTATTTGTGTGTGACAAAGCAAGTAGCCGCTGGCCATTTTTTTGAAATGGGATGCCAGATGAAGCAAAACAATAGCAAATATTGCAGATAAGTGTATCTTTTACTAATTTACACATTCAAGTCCCTATTTAGATGAATATTATTCCGTACACGGATTTTTTTATTGATTAAAAATATATATGTATATAAGCATTTTTTTTTTTTTTTTGAAAAATGGTGAAATATATTTTTTGCTATAAAAAACGCTCGACAGTTTTCGCACATATAATATACCGCAAAATCATCTGGCAATGAAAGGGTTAAGCAACTCTCTGGGCTAGATAGTTGAAACTCACAAAGTATCGACTGTACTTCTTTGAATGAAAAGAGAGCATATGATAATTGTAAATTTTGATTTAAAATTGCAACTCTGAATTTTTGCCATGATAGATAACAAGCATTGATTTTATTAGATATATTTAACATCTCACTAGCAATGTAAAGGGCGATCGATAATAATTATTATGAAATTATATACAAATGCACACACGCGGCGAATATATGAATATGCATTTTTAAAGCGACTTTCCAAAATCAAACCAGCGAGGAAAATCGCACGCCACGTTGTGGAAAATGTGCATGACTGTGCGTTGGTTATATACACGTGGAAATTCCTATGAATTTTTCAATATTTTAAAAATCAACCATTTGATTGACATATGCATACAGTTGTCAAACAGCACACTATTGACTTTCTTGGCGAAGGCAATTTAAATCACGCTGGCGCGCAAATATGGTTATTAACATTCAAAACTGCAATGACATGTCAAATTGCAATTCGAAGTGCAATTTCACGGACACCCTAGACTGCTCAGCGACGATTTGACACGTCGATAATTCACGTGTTCATCAGATCGTCGGACGTGTAATTGCCCGGTGCGAGATGTTGATTGAGCGATGCAAAACGCATAGCTAGGCCGTTGAAGATACGCCCACATTTTCTAAGCAAAAATGCAGCACACATACTAACGCTCTTCGATTAACTTTAGGTTTAGGATTACGCATTCAATTGTGCGTCGATTAGATTAGATACATACATACTACATTCTTTGCGCTGCGTTCGTTACATTGAACTGAGATTAGGGCTGGCTTTGGGATTAGATCGCATAGTTGTTCGATTGGTAATCGATCACGCAGCATTTTATTAAGTGGGTCGCTCGACGTTGACCTTTGAAAGTGTTTCGTGGCGAAACAGTTCGCAGACGACGAAGTCAACGAAGAAAGGCTGTAAGAAGTCTAATTCGATTTTAATTAAAGTATGATCGCATTTTTCTAATGCGAAAGTCCAAAAAATGCTCGTAGATCATATACAATTAGTAACGAATTCACCACACATGAAGAACTACTTCGAAACTTTTTCGACATGAGAACTTTGCAATTGGTAGAATTTCTATCGAAATCTAAATTATAGACAACTACAAAATATAATAATATTTTCCGATTATAAATTATTAGAAAGTGTCAATGAAGACTTTAATAATTTTATAAATAAAATTAAAACCGCTGTAAGTAAAAGTAGATATCAAATCTTGATAAAAATATAGGCAACGTTCCACGGTTTAATGAGCATATAAATATTTGTCATCACAAATGGAAGCTAGAACACAGAAAAAAATCTAGCTGGAAATGGCGTAACTGCTTAAAGGAGTAAAATAAATATAGATTACTTTAATAAAATGTTTAATGATGCTAATTATAAGCATTTAATATATGGAAAAAATATTAAAACAATTATCAAAAATACTGCAGAAAATAAAAATGAGAAAAAAATTAGTTTGAAAAAGGAAATATTCCGCGATTGCCTAAAAATCAGGGCTGTGGAGTCAGAGCATTTTAATCCTTTCTACCTCGAACAATAGTTTTTAAATTGTTCGTCGTGCGCCATGCGTTTTAAGTCGGTAATATGGAGTAAGCAAAATCTATCATGCACCTTATCAAATACCCAACGGCGTGGTCACACGTCGACACATACAATGGCGCGGCACTAATCTTAAGAAATATTATTATAATTATTTTTTGTTTTTATTTACATGAATATAAATAAATAAAATAATTAAAAATAAATGTAATATTTTAATATTATCTTATCGAAATTCGAGACGGAGTCAGGAAAAATTTCCAACGACTACAGCTCTGCTAAAAATTGTCAAAATAACTTCTTTATACAAAGCTGATGATAAGAGAATCACTAACAATTATCGACCAATATCTGTTTTACCAGTTCTATAAAAAAAAATATTCAAATAAGCAAATCTAGCCAATAGAATAAATTAATTTTCCAATACAAAATATGCAGCTTTTGATTTAATTAATGTAATACAAAAAAGCTTTTGAAAGTTTTTTTTTAATACAGCTTTTGGACTAACGCAAAAAAATATTAAAAAGCTATTTTATTAATAGACAAAAAGTAGTTGTTATAAATGGTACACAGATGAATGTCAGGTGGTGAAGAGTGGAATTCCACAGGTTCTATTTTGGGACTTTTATTATTTAATATATACAGAAATAATTTAACCTAATGTAAAATTGCGCCTAATTCGTACAAATGTATGGGTATTTTCAAGTCCCCAAACTACACGCACCCAAATAGCAAGTCCCCAATTTACCGTGTTATTGGGGGGTTTACTGTATTAATAATGAGTAGACCCTCCAATATCAAAAAAATTATACAGGTTTCAAAATATATTATTTTATACAATTAGATTAAACATATATTATATATTCATAGTCATCGAACATGTATGTCTTGCATTTGGGGGATTTAGTTATTTCAAGTAAATTAAAATTAAAATCACTTTAAGTTCTCACACAAAATATATATTTATATGGAAACTAAAATATTGCCGATGATTATTCTACCGAAATATGAACTAATAATGATAGCAAAAAATGCTAGAACGAAAATAAAAAACAGCTACATAATTATAAAATTAGATCTGCCGATGATTTACACATCCATCAAGAATTTTCTGTGAAGTTTGGCACAAATTCTTTAAAATAGATTGCATTTAAAACCTATAATGATTTACAAAAAATCAACTAGGAATAATTGCAAAGAAAATAAAAAATATTTTTTTTAGTGATTTCATGCAACTTTAATTTAATAAAATTAAGTCAATAAATAATACATATATCGTATCCTTTTACTATGCTTCCTGTTTTATTTTTTAAAATTTATTACTAACTATTTTAAATATAATTATTATATTTTTCTAAGTGTATACGTTTTATATTTATAAGTTTAATGTACAAGTTATTTATTATTCATGCAGAATTACGTAAATAAAAATAAAATAATCGTGGACGACGACGATAAGCGGCAATCACCCAGTCAATACTACTATTGTTTATCGAGATAAATTGTATGCGACCTGTATATAACTACATTATTTATATTAACTAGCATCATAAGGTTTCAGATTTTCAACACTTGAGACACAATTTTAATAATTTCAAATTGTTATTCCTTGGGTCAATTGTCGGGGTTAAAGCTTATGAGGTGAGACGAGATAGATCAAGGTCTAGTACGCGGGTCGCAATATTGGCCTCGAACGCTCTAGTCCGCGTTGAGGTAATCAAACGTAGCAATTAAATAAAACTAGATGAACGTCGTAGGCATAGAAGATATTTTTTCTGAATTTATGTACAAACATCTCGGAACAAGGCCACGGATGACGGTCGGGTCAGTGTCATGCAAATTTCGAACTCGCCACGGTGTCGTCGTACGGAAGTTTTAGCAAAATTCTGCGATTGCATGCCATACTCTTATTTAAACAGTTTCTTGACGACTGAAAGATAACGGACAATGGTTGTTGTGTTGTGTTTTTTATATCAATATTGCAGTGATAATCACCATCGAAGCATGCCAAGGTGATTGGATACTAAAGCGAAGAAGTGCTTGCGAGAATCGAGCGAGGCAACGATGACATTGTCGCGGCGTATGGTCATATGCATTTTTTATTGTGCAATTATTGTAAATAAAATGCACGGTAATTGCTTTATTAAGTTGCACATTAGCTCAGATAAAATATATCAAAGAGCTCTTTTTGGAGTGCCAATTAAAACTAATTAATACTTCTGAGACGAGACGCTGGATTGGAGAAGCGTTACATTTATTGGAACATACGCGATCGAGTGAATCGCAATGTGGCAAAATTCAGACATTGAGGTCTGGCAAGCGGGTCGAACGAGACAAAAATACCGAAAACGAACAACAAAACAAACAGCACCATGACCGAATTTCGTCTTTCGGTAACTTCCATCGTTAGCACGTAAAAAGCGTCGTTAGCACTCGCAGCGTTGATCGAATCTTTGGAAAAAGTTCGGCCATAACGGTGCTTCGAACGATATTTTTTCGCCTCTAAATAGTTCCATACATCGAACGATAAAATTCGACGAAAAATGTCTTGTCAAAAAAAACTAGGTCTATATAATCTACACTTTCTTTGGCCAGATCGTGACTCGACTCTTGCGGTAATCTCTACACCCAGAGTACACTATATCCTATGGTTGCACAATAAACACGTGTGTATGTGTATGTAGCTATATGTATGAAAAAAAAACTAGATACGAACCAAAACATGCTGATAAATTATATAAACTATCGATTTCAAACGCGCGGAACTAGTTTATTCGTATTATGTAAAGTGGCGTTGAGAAAAATGTGTATTCAGTGGGTTACGCCAGATCGTAATATGGTAATTATAATATAGGATTTTAAACAGATTAATCTTTAAGATATTTGAAAAGGAAAAGTAATTAGCAAATTATTAATGTGTATAACTACATACTGTGAATATGTACATGTATTAAATGATTTTTCATTCAGATACATTGTAGAAGGTCAAAAAAATATAATATCAGTATACACTACATTCATTTTTATTTACAATGGTTTGATATGTGCTACTGAAAATTAGTTTTTAAATATTGATTATTTCCACTATTAGAATATCGAATAGTGAACGTACATATTTCTATGTAAACAAAAAAAATAGGCAATACTATTTATTTTAATTTTAAAGCAGTAAGTTTTTTAAACAATAAGAACAATATTTACAACATTAAATGTTTAAAACAATCAGAACGCAGTTTAATTTTATTAATATCTGCTTCTAAAAAAATACATCTCGGTGTGCCAAAAATATTACTGTAATAAACAACTTTAGATATGTATAAAATTAAACATTATTTGCTACATAAAATAAATCAATCAGCTGCACAATTCAAAGTCGGAAATATTAATCATTTATGTAATTTCGGCAATTACAAAGTTTTATTATTATATTATTTTAATTTTCGGTTATTATGGCCATGCTGTAATAAATTACATAAATATGAGAAGATATTTTTTGCAAAATAAAAAAGGCACAAAAGGCTGCAGATAATGCAGCGATACATCGATTAAAAAAATATTTACCTGCGTTGTTTTATTACACAAACACAACTGTGTTTTTAGAGTTGGTCGTTTGTTGTGTTTTAAGGAATTCAAAAATATTCCACTACAAATGCAAACGAATACTTCACAAATATTCAAATAACGAATTAGTCCAGTCAAATAAGACGAAATAAAGGCTAAATCTCGGAATGAAAGATAACAAGCTGAAATTTTGCACAGACCTTCGTTTTGATGTTCTAAGGACAGGGTGAAAAGTCTCATAAAATATCGTGTCTGCTAATCAAGATATCAAAGGTCAAAGGTCACAAAATTTGTTTTTTTGCAAATATCTCGCGTTTTATGCGTCGCACGTCATTAGATGCTTCACAAAACTTGTAAAGCATAACATTTTTTACAAGTTTGGTTAAAATATTTGTTTTGTATCATTAACCGTTTTTGAGATATAGCGCGAAGAGTGGGAGGCGTACATCCGTTTATAGAATCCAGCGAGTATTTCTACCTGCTTAACTTGGTATAAGCTTTGAAAAAGTAAACCATCGTGAAAAAAGTGGTCTCGTCAAGTCGTTTGAACCATAATTTTATTACTTTTTTCATTGTATTATTGGGAATTAAGAATGAAATATTGCTCGACAAGAAATTTGTGCGAAAAAATTGAAAGAGTTGAGAGATGTCCTTACGGAGTATGTACCAGATGATAAGAAGATCATTTCCAAATTAAGAGAAAAATATTTAACTGATATTATAATTACAACAAAGATTGGATCATTGTCTATTTTTTCTTTTCGCGATGCTCAAGCTTAAATTTTATCCATAGCTTGGTATGAAAATAAAAAAGGCACTTCGGAAGAAAAACACTTGCGCGTAGTGGAAGCTGCTGCGGCGATTATTAGAGAAGATATTCGATCTTCTGTTGTTAAGACCAAGTCCTATCAGCTCCCGAGTAAAATATTAATGAAGAAATTCCGAAAACTTTATTACATTTTCTGCAAGAAGTTATTATAAAGAACAGAAAAGGAAAGACGGGGCATTTTAAAACGAAATACACAGCTATAAGTCATGCTTTAATGACTTCCATACGAAAACGGTCCTTTTCTTCGCAGTTATTAATAGGCCTATCTGTATTTCTTCTATGAAGAAATACAGATAGGCCAAACATCCAAAAAGACTTTTGAATGTTTTGTCAAGTTTAGGTTTTTTCGCTTCATATAGTGATACTTTAAAATGTTAAATTTCAGCTGTTTATCACCCACAGCCTCGTAATCAACCATCAGAGTCAAGTGCCTTAGTACAGTATGCAGCGGATAATGCATAAAAATATTTATACTCTTGATGGCTATAATACTGTTCATATAATGGGAATGATAAAAATAATAACTTCAAAATCTGAAGTTATATTCGATGACCGCATAAAGAAATTTACAACAAAACCAAGTGCAAAGGAGTTAGCAGCACTATCACATATACCCCTTCTAGTGTATGAAAATCATGTCGTACCCGGATTGAGCAAAAGATTTAAGTTCAAAATTTTAATGATGTACAAGAACTAACTGAACAAATATTTAATGTAGTTGATTTGTTGTGGATGTACGGAAAGTGGAAAAAGATCTCACCGTTGCCAGGGTGGAATGGATTTATTGAACAACTTACAAAAAACAATGGGAACTTTGTAACTTCTTGGATTCTGTTTCTTACTTTTATTCATCATGCTGCGAGTAATATGGACACAATTTACACCACATTACAGTGTGCTATAAACACTGCCAAGAAACATGAACAAAGAACATGCTTAATAACTTTTGATCAGCCGTTGTACATAAAAGCACGTGAAATCGTAGCAGCTTCAGATGCTAACTCAGACTTGTCCAGAGTAGTTGTGAAACTAGGAGGCTTTCATATCCTTATGTCTTTTATTGGATGCATAGGGTATATAATGAATGGAAGCGGAATCAAGAAAGCTCTTAGTACAATTCATGCTTCGAATTCTGTCGACAAAATGTTGGTTGGTCACGCTTTTGCAAGAAGTATCAGAGGCCATACGCTATTACTTTTTGCATTATCGATGATAATTTTTGAAGATATGGAGATTGAAAGTTATAATGCTTTAGATGGGTTCATTCAGCAGATAACAATTTGCGATGTTTCCTATGAAACGTTATGCTATAAACGGATGCGCGCTTCCCACTCCCCGCGCTATATCTCGAAAACCATTAACCATACGAAGAAATAAATTAAAACAAACTTGTAGAAAATTTTATTTTCTATAAGTTTTGTGAAACATGTAATGACATGCGACGCAAAGGAACCGAGATATTTGCAAAAAAATGATTTATATGACCTTTGACCTTTAATATCTTGATTAGCAGACACGATATCTTATGAGACTTTTCACCCTATCTTTAGAACGCCAAAAAAAAAGTCTGTGCAAAATTTCAGCTTGTTATCTTTCATTCCGAGGTTAAGCCCTTATTTGACTGGACTAAATAGTAATATAAATTATATATAAACGGGCAAGCATATTTGGCATTCGAATATTCAGATTAGAGTAATTTATGTATTGTAAATCTTCGTTACATTTACATTTATTGTAAATCTTCGTTAGCAGAATGTGTTACAACTAAGTCAACACAATCAACAACTACTAAGTAAAAAGTGAGATACCAGACTGAAAGCAAAATCTGTAAATCAGTGACAATTTATTTATTTATTTTATTAATTATAGACTTTTAATACAGCTTACAATCAACGTAAGTCACTAGGCACAACCTAGCCCGATTTTATTTTAAATATTCATTTTGAGATTAGGAAAATCTAGGAAAACACTAAAAGCACTAGGGTGCTTATGGTGCAAATATTTATATTTTTAATATACAGATAAATATACAGATTTAAAAAAAATTGTCCTATAGATTTGCCAGTCAGATGAAATTAATGTAGCCTTTTTCAAAATGCAAGGAGAATATGACAAAGAAAACACAATGACTTCTTACTAAAATTAAAAAAAAAATATGATGTAATATTTATTTTTCAAGACATCTATTAATGTGAAAGCTGCTGATGTTTATCTTAAATAAGAACATCAAAATGTTGTGTGGTATTTTATAAGACAGAACGCACGTAATGTTAGAAATCCAATCGATTATGAGATATAATTTTCATTGTTACAAGTGTTGAAAACGTTTGAATAAAAACTTCTGCAGCTTGCTTTGAAATACAAGGAAAGGCTACAGGTAACACCAGAGTTTTTAATTTAAATTGCAATTGAAGTATTTTTCTAGTTAAGTAAATAGTTCTAAGCAGCTTGAATTTTTAAAATTTATTTTTAGTAGTCCAGTGGAATTTCTTTGTAACGAATACCGAAATAATGAAATTCCCGGTATAATGAATCTTCAATTTGTCCACGAAAAATTTTCATTGTAACGACGACTGATCTCAGTATAACGAAATATTTTAATCAGAATTTAAAAAAACGCTTTTAGACCTATTAAAAGTCAGCCAAGTTCTATGTGATAAAGAAGCATTTCATAATTTGCTCTGATTCCATGACCAAGTGTTTTAAAGATACGGAGAACTGCTTTTGATAACATTTGTTTTATTTAACTTACAAGAAATAATTTAATTACGAATTCATATATGTAATTATTTGAATAGCACAACGCGTATGATAATATTATACAATTATTTGTGTTAAAACTAGATTATGTTTAACACAATCTAAATAAATTAGCGAATAATGTATAATCCACCTCCCAGACTATTTGGCAATAAAATAGAAGTAAGAAATCTTTCATTTTTAGCATTCGGCGTGAAAACAGCACGCACGATTTACATTTGTTTGATTACTACAATTCACACCTTTATATGTGTAAGCAATTTCAATCTGACAATAAAACACCAACCCCACTCAGAAAGGTACTATTTCTCTAAATGTCGTGACTCGTTTCATTCCAACAGTTCGGACAGGAGCACTTCCTACATTTTCGTAACCTAGCAGTACAGCAAATGATAATGAGCCGAGATAAATCGACGTCGTTATTGCATATGAAGAGAATAATAAAAAAAAGTGCGACATCAGTCACGGTCGCTGAGGTCGCAAGGGGCAAGAAGAAGTACAGAATAGATTATCGTCACCGTTACATTCGGCGAAGATGATTTTTTACATAAGACGACGAATCGGACTCGTCGGGCATGGGAATCGCGTCTGAAAAGAAACTGAACTTACGTAAGTCGAATTCACAGCGATCTGACACAGTTTCCCGGCGTTTCTTGCCTATCGAGAAAAAGTCGTCATCGTCGCTGAAGAATTTCAATCGAGCGTCTTTTTCGCATCGCTCTTACGCAATGGCATTGTGTCACGTTTATAATCATCGGATAATTTTTAATTAAAAAAGGATGTATAATATATATATGTATGCATAGGTAACTCGTTTGTTTGCGCTACGCCGGAGCAAACACACGACGGTGAATGTGGACAATAGCATCCGTCAAAAAACGTGACCGATGAAGCACGAGCAAAGGGACAGTGCAGCAGTCATTTGTCCATAAAACCGAATGACCGTGAGTGAAAATACCCAGTGGCCGCTGCGAGTTGTGCAAACTATTGTCGTGCGGCAACAATGCAGCTCTCCGTCGTTGGAATGATTCACGGTGGAAAAAGAGTGGCTATAAATACATTCAAGTTTACACTTATTGGGTTTTATAGAATTCCAATATCAGCGTTTCCTGTTTGTCCACGATAGATACTGACATAATTGTCAATTATCTACGCAATAAAATACCTTACATTCATACAATTTAATGATTCTGAATAGACATCAACGAGCGTAAGAGCGAAACCTGACGTCAGATATATTTTTTACACAATGTATCTATGCATTATATACTTTTTGCGCGAAGAGTGATTGAACTGAGTTTCGTTGCGTCAATAACGGTTTAAGAGAAACACTAAATTTATGCTAATTGTCTACTATGTAACATCACATAATTCCTAACTGGCGTTTATGAAAACTTTTCAATTTCAACAAAAATATGTACTTTACTAATAAATAATGTCTTGCTGCGAAAATATACTTCTATAAGCATAAGGGATGAAAAGTATTATAATGTTTTAAAAATAACTGTCTTTTCTTCTTGATGTTTTCAAATATGTTTACATTGGATTGTTGCAAAAACATTGAAATACATATAAGCCATTTTTTGTAAGTGGCAAAAGTCCATTTTTGAAAAAAAATAGTTAATTATAGTTTTAGTTAGATAATTATATCCTCTTTTTATATTTATAATCACACAGTCAATGTTGAACAATATCCTCATAAATGAATCAAAATGAACTGTAAATTGTTATCGCAGGAATTCCATTCGTAATAATCATAATTGATGAGTTGCTTTTCATACTTCATATTCACCATAATTACTTCACTATTATGCCAAGTGTAAAGGAGAAATAAGATTAAAATATGAATACGTTATCTTAAGTAATTTACTAATTCATTATAATATAACTGCAATTATTTCTTAAAAACTCGATTAATAATTTTTTATGTCTTCATTTTTATAATTATTTTTTTCATTAAAAAAATACATTTTAGAAAGCCAACTTCAATTAAAACATAAATTTAAAATTGCTATTATTAAAGTGGTATAAGTTCATTTAAAACTAAAAAAATGTTAATTTTCTTTAGCAATTTTATTAATTATTAGTCTAGTTTTAAAAACATTACGAATTGATTAACGTTTGCCAATATTTTAGGTTGATACAAACGCTAACCCTAAAATGGACTTATACCACTTTCAAAATAACGGCTCATATGTATATTGTATTACCTATATAGCTATAGAACCACTTAAAAATGTTTTGTATTATAGAACAACAGTATTGATACGCTCATCCTTCGATTAAGCGGTAGATACGTTCCAGAAAATATCGCGTGTAAAAGAAAACGATCCAATAGTATTTCTTTAGCAAAATCTTCAGCGACATGCATGCACTTCAAAAATAATTAAGGATCCACTGCATGGGCAGTGGGGAGGTTCCAGATGTAGGGCAACGCAAGAAGTTGGAGTAAGACATTATTAACCCATACGTGTGTAACCAAATATGTTTGATTTGGAATATTAAAAAAAAGCTCCATGTAACAAAAATAAAAAAGGAAAAGTAAAATATTAAAAAAAACATACTTCGGTGATCATTAAAAATAAAATAATTTTAAACAAACAATACGCCAATAATTCGCCTCGGCTTAGTTTGTAATTTCTCAAGCGCGCAACTCGAACAACCTTCCGAAAGTTTCAATTGACCATACCCAACGGATAGAAACAGCAAATAGTTAAAAAATTTAAAGCGTGTCGCCCGTGCCTTCCTTCCTTGATTTCGAAAGTTTTCTGCTGGAGTTGGAAAAAAAGAGCAATCAAAAAATTATCTCCGCATAACTATTACGCGAGAGCGACCTCGCGACCCCTACTACTCACTCAACGCCGGCCGGTCCGGTTATCGAATATTCCGAAAACTTGCAGAAAGAAGTGTACCGCAACTACATGCAAACAAATGCGACTCTGACTGAAGAGAGGTCGTCAGCCTCGCTTTTCTACATTTGGAACCGCAAACGTTGATTAGCGCTGAGAGTATCCGTTCTGGAAGAGCAGCAGATCGCTTTTTTAGAATACTATTAACGATATAATATTGGCAAAAGTATGCGCAAGGGCGTGGCTCGATTTTCAAATTTAAGGTTTTCGGTCGTGGGTTTGAATATTCATTGTCATGTTTTATTAATTACTGTGGCTTCGGGGAGGAGATTGGTTTCGCCAAGGTCGCATTGTGCGGGCACATGGCTGCGCTGCGACTGGAGAAGAACAAGTGATGTCATAGTTAAATAAACAAACATCACGGTTTCTAGCCAAGGAATGCGAGAGATTCAGACTCTCGTTGCGCATTGCGGTGCGCCGCCCCCGACGATTGTACAACATAATCTGAGGTTGTATTCTAAGTGAGTGCTAATATCTTGAAATAAGGACGCACCAGACCGAAATAAGTTCTACGGAAAAACAACTAAAGATAATATAAACTTTTCCTCTTTTTTTGTAATAGTCAACTTTTGTTATTTGTAAAAAAATGATATTCATATGAAGTAATGCAATTTAGATCCAATTGTATATTATAATAACTACTCCACAGTGGGAAGAATCCTAAACCAAAAACGAGTAGAATAATCTACGTATCTTTCCTGATATGGGCTACTCCTAATAAGATTGAGAAAATGATCGATTATTAATATTATTATCGTGTGGTGTTTCTGATTGAATTTCATTTTTTTAAACGAAGCTTAGTTTATTTACGAATACAATTTTGTAATGAAAGCAACACGCTAAATAAGAATATTTTAGACTATAGGATGCTTCAGAGTTAAATAACATTTTTTTATTATTATGTGATATATTGATTTATACAGTAATCCCAAAAGAGAGGAGGAAGGCGGACCGCCCCAGGCGGTACTAACTTAGAGGCGGCATTTTCGCGATGTAAGGACCGTTCGTGTAGTCTGGTTATTATACTGAATGCGCTAAAAATATGTAGATATATATCCACGAGTAGCTAAGTTGAACATGTAAAAACAATAAACAACCGATTAAAAAAACATCCGTCTGAAAATTAGTCATAATAAGTCAAATAAGTCAAAATTACAACAGATGTTCCCCGTGGTTTGTTCTAGTCGAGCACGTGCTAAATTAATGAGATGCCTTTTACATAGTTAATCAAACTTGAAATGTTCTAGTCTTCCAACTACACGCACCCAAATAGCACGTCCCTAATTTACCGTGTTATTGAGGGGTTTACTGTACTGCTGTGGAGAATCAAACCCGGTATTTATCTGGATGGTTACCACAAAATTCAAGAACAAATAGAGACCGATTCTGATGTGGTTTTCTCTCGAGATGGACAGACGTTACATTTTATATATTTGTTTATATAATAAATGTGGTCTGGATTGCTCAAAAGATTGCTGAAAATCAGTTTGCAAATTGAACTGAAATTTTTATAGCAGTTTTATTTGTTTCAACACAAGTCGATTTTATTTTATTGATTTATTGAGTAAATATAAATGGAAAGTACATGTCCATTTTCAGTCAACTAATATGATAACGATCAGGTATAAGACCTGACTATACAAACACTTTACTTGTGTTTTTGTTGCAGTTTTTATCTTTGCAATCAGAAGTAGGATCTGTATGAAATCTAATATTTTTAATGGTAAATTAAACACATTTACTAATATAAAAGCTTATTAGCCATTCATATTTAAGTGTTAACTATTGGTAAAGTAATACCCAATAACAATATCGTGCGTATGGTAATTGCACAACACGACCTTGTGTCGAATGCATTCGTACACCGCCAATCGTCTGTCAAAAAGTGACACAGACACGACAATTGTAAGTAATTTTCGCTTGGAATTCGCCATTATCACATTTTCTTCAAAGAAAAATCTCACGTCATTCGCCTGAAATTACATACATATATGTATATATGACAATATACAATATACTTTTCTACGCGTTATCGTGTCACACAATCGCTATGCGCTAATGACAAGTGCTAATCCTCGATATTTTAGACCGAAACAATAGTTATCAGCTAATACGCAAAAAGCGAGAAATCACGTGGTGTGTTTTTTTAGTTTTTTTCATTACTCATTGTAATTTTGTATGTTATATTGATAAGATAGATGATAGGCGATGTTTGTAGCTGAGATATTTAGTTTAAATATATTAAAGAATGTGAGAAATTAGACTTAGAACATCTTATTACATATCAACATGATTAATGTTTGCAAAACATGCGGGTTTTCAAATCCAGCGATCCCTAAGAAACGAATAAGTGTTTTTTATTTATTATTTTTATAACTATAGATTACTATCGACAAGACACGAAGCATGTTATTATAACTCTCGCTTTATAATTTATTGTTAGACGAGACATGTGTGACAGTGTGCTGAAACGAGGACTTTTATGGATATTCTTTATATATATTTATGACACATAATCTTACAAGGTTGATACAAAGTTGGAGTGACTGGATTTATTAAAACATACAATAATAATCATTTAAGAAATATAGTGCATGTATTGAATATTATGTAACACATATAACAATATCTATCAGATAAAGTTTCGTGTGATCTTTAAAATAAATACAGAACTTAGCTATTTCACAAATGTTGTTTTTGAATTAGGAAATACTTGAATTATTTTACCAGAAAAATAGTTCGTTATAAAATATGGATTTTTCTGTGCGACCGCATGTACCGTATAAGCCAGACGTGATATAAATATGTCAATCATGTAGTCAGATTACGAAAAAATACTCAATTCACTAAAGCTTCAATAACAATTAAAAAATGCATAAAGCAAGAAAGGACCAGATAAGCCATCTACATGTTTTGTAATTGAAAATCGCTGGTGAGGGTCTGTGGTGACCACGTGTGTCACGCCAAACCGCTTCCAGGAAATTGTTCAAATGCCCTCACTTACACTACATAAAAGTTTTACGGAATGATTCAGAAGCAGTTTTCTTTTTAAAAATGACACTAAAGATAAAAATACATGTATAGTAAGTAGCACATCCATTTTTTGATTTCCTTAACATTTCAATCATAATCCATTAATTACGTTTGTCAATAGTAAACATACTCTTGTATCTTAATTTATTAATATTATTATGTTTTAATACTACATACAAATAAAATAAGGTGCAAATTTTTTTCACGTAGATTAATAGTAGTATAATTTGAACATTGATCATTAACAAAAATGTATTTTGATAATGAAAAAAATCAATTGATAATGTATTTCTTCACGAGAAAAGATATATCTGTTTTACATATAATATAATAATCTTATCTCATGATTTTTATGTGACTAGAATTTTAAATTCTGCATTTTTTCTACTGAAATCTTTAAAGTATCTATCTGTTGAGTGTGATAATTTAAATTACTTATTTTTATAGATTAATATCTAATATAGATTAATCCAGATAGCGAAGTAAACCTAATGACTTTTATTGTATTTTTGACACATTTTAGCAATAACTGTTTTTCGTAAGTATTAGTAATAAAAAAACACGTTTCGAAACTTTTCCTATCTTTTTTACAAGATTACTAAAAATATTTATACAAATAAAAATAAATATCGTTTTTTGTATCGACAATCTTTTAAAATTACTTGGAATACTTTCCGCTCTGATATAAATTCTATTAAATTTTCAAAATTATTGTAAAATATAATATTCTAGTCATCTGAAAAAAATCAGATTGTATTTTGATTCTAGAAAAATGCTGCAAAATATGTTTTAAAAGTAAGAAAAACTAATCATGCGTATGCTTGTTTCATGTGTCAGGCAGATATTTTGCATATTCCCCGTGATAGGCAATAATACATAAACTTTTGCATTAAGCTATAAATACATAAAAAGGATACTTGTTAATTAGCACGGCGCAACGCTCAAAAACCACCAGTTTTACTCCCCACTACGTTATCCGTGACGCTCACGTGTGTGACGTCCATTTGCTGTTCAAACCCAAACCTAAACTAATATAATGGTATAATTGTCAATTTGTTTAGCTTAGGTTTGGGTTTGAACAGCTCGGTAGCGCAGTGGTGATTTATTTCCATTCCATATAATAAATTCATAAACGCGCGAACGCTGTGGTCTCATTGCAGGCGCGCATGCGCACAACAGTGAGACTACGGCGTGAATGTTACACAATGAGGAGTAAAACTAGTGGTTTTAATTTATCTAAAGAAAATATGTACGTAAATGTAAAAACAAAGCTTTTTAGATTGAGGACCATGAATAACGATTTACACGTTTAGGTTTTGAGCGACTGATACAGGCTGGTCAAATAATTGTCTCAAAATCAGTTAGGTATTACTAAATCTTTATACAGTAATATATTGATAGAAGTATCGCTGAGTAACTAATGAAATAAAATACTGGAAATTTTATCATATTAAATGACTTCAAAAAATAGAAAATATATTAGGCATGCCTCTGGACTGTAATGGTAAAACCATTTTGGGCATGACATACATGCCTTTGGACTTCTAAAGGTTAAAAGTTGTATATTGCGTCAATGATCGATAAATAAAAGAAGTAGTAATAAGATACTCAAAAATTAAGACTAGTTAAATATGTATTTACTAAGTTAGTTTCTGAGGGCAATGAGGTTAAAAATTCAGAGGATCGTTTAAAAATATATTAGGCGGTCGGAAAGGAATAGCGCCGATTCTGACTGTGCGCATGATACTTTTGATACTACATACATGCTTACATATCAGCGTTTCTGCGTACAAAATATATTTATTTTATAATAGCCAAAGTTAAAAAAATACATTATTTGTGCATTCATACATATATTAAAAAATTAACTGTCGAAATTATGAGAAAAAATTAACTTTGATTTTAAAATAATATTCTTGCGAATATATGACAGATATATGACAGTTATGAGTTCGCAGAATAATTAAATTACAATTAAAAATAATAGTAAACAATAGTAATAACGCACTGTTTCAATTTTTCACTCCAAAAATGTCTATAATCTAATATGGGGATATATAATTTCATATGTGGCTCGCGGAGTTATGATGCATTTCCAAAGTGGCCCGCAAGATCATTTGGGTTGGCTACCCCTGCGTTAGACGATGATTTTGTGCACTGATTGTTGAAAATAAAAATTGTGTATGTGCAATGCTAAAATAATATTTTTGGTTTTAGTTCAAGTTTCGCAATCAAAAAGTTAATTTTGCCTATTCCGCATATTAGGCAATCATACATCGAGCATAAAAGTACACATTCTTTAGTTATAAAACAAATATATGTAAACGCATGACCTTATCAAGGTCAGGATTTTCAGTTGCAGATTTATCTATCATTTTTTATTTGTACATATATTTAAAAATCACCAGGGTTAGCCTTAACAATTTGATTAGCGAGCAGGTGAAAAATATAGATAATAAATTATGTCATGTGACACAGTGGTCATAGTCGAAGAAGGAAAAAGAAGAAGACTGCGAAGAAGAAGAAACGTTAAACAACAGGTGTTGCGGGCGGCGGTCGCGGATCGCCAACCTTTTCGCGCGGCTCGCATTTACATACGTTTCGAAACATATGGCCGGTTGATTGTTTACAACCGAAAAACGACCAACGAACTATAGCGGGATAGCGCTGACAGAAATCGCCAACCAGTCGGACGGACCGATCGTTTCGAAAACAAAATGGATGACATCAGTCATAACGATGCATTTAACGGCCATGTATAAATGAATAACATCGAACAAATTATTTAATTCAAAACAATGAATGCGCTCGCGTGCCGAAGGTTAAAACGACTGCCAGGCGTCGTCTGACGCCTTCGATTCGATTTGTGCAATTCGGCGCATGTTCACAACAAACTTTTGTAAAACTGCGCCCAAGTAAAGTTTCGGTAATAACGGAGCGTCTCTCTTTGAAAACTTACCTTGATGATGAGTTCGATCTCTGGCACGTCAGCGTTGGCGTTGCCGTTTTCGGCTATTTCGTCCGACATGTTGGTCGCTTTCGTTGACAACAAAAGACGATTTACAAAGACAACACTATAAGTCTCGATAGACACACACTCGCGACACTAAGAGAACAGCCGACCAGTCCGAACGCCTGCACTTCGTCAACTGATCAGGGGTGTGCTGTGGCGCGGCGAAAGACGTTGCGCAATTACGAGCGAGACTCGATGTAACGAGCGATAATTTTTATCTTAATTATTATCAAAATATTTGATATCGCTGTATAATACTATAAATAGTATTTATTTGTATGATAAATCAAGTTATCAAAAAAAAGAAAACTTGTAGCAAATAAAATCGAAAATATTAGTCAAATTTTATAATGATAGTGCCATATTATTACTTATCGTATTTTATTTTATTTCTACAAATATTCAGAATAACTAAACGTATATTTTTTTTAAATAAGTCTAGTTTTACAGATCGTATCTGTATTTGTTTCCTAGCATCTTTTAGCTAGAAGTTTTTGCATCTAATGCATTATATTCTCGGCGAAAAGATTTTTTTGAAGTTACTAAAGGGTGGTGTCGACAATTCACTGATGCCCAGTTAGTTTGAGTTACGAGCTATAAATTCGCGATTGTGTACCTTATTCTTAATTATTACGGCTAAGATGCAAGCTCTCGAAAACGTTTCTTTAACGCGTTCACTTTGTCAATGAGCTGGTCAGATATAAAAATGTTTTCAACGAAAGCTAGTAAGAATTGGAATAGTTTATTTGTAATGAAGCACGTCTTTTTTACGTGTGCGCCAATATCATTTTTTACCTTTTTTTATACACACTATTTTCCTGCGCATCTGTAATAATAATATGTTTTTATACATTTGGTGAAAGTTTGCCGCTGCAAAAGATTTATTTAAAGTTCAAATGTATACATAAATACAAAATTTATGTTACGGAAGCAACCAGTAGATTATTTTTTCTTCGCGCCGCCAAACGACATTGTCACCATGCGACCACCGCCGCGGCATTGTCAGCGTGCCATGTAGCTTCATTAGGTTAGGTTAGGTAAGATGAGTTTACTCGTTAGCCGACTAACACATAAATATTTGTAGCATATGAGATTATATGATAAATATTTTATCAAATGGCCATCATGGTGTATAAAGAAAACCTGACAAGTCATAATTGTCAGATTTCCTGGACATCTATCTAGCACGAACTATTAACTAGTATTAAGTCCAATGGTAAAATGAGCTCAAGCAGTAGCATAGCTAGGTGGAAGGTCCTTGGGCCCACGCCCTCCTTCCACGGTCGCATCAGGCTCAGGAGTATCGGCCCATGAGCAACCGGACATTACCTAGCCTGGCTTTCGCGCCTGCATACTGCGCATACAGGCGCTAGACCAGGCCTCCTTCTTAGGTCGTCACGAGAATGACCTGGGCGGGTAGACCGTCGCGATTTAGCTGCTGATGGTCTCCGGCATAGCATAGCGAGGTGATGGAATATGTGTCACATCCGACAGATCTGCACGTCGCGGGTGCCTGGCGGACAAATCCGATCGTGGGTGGTGAGAAAAGACACAGATTTGTCTGTCCGCTGTCCGTGCTCAAAACGAACGGATCGGACACGGACAGGGAGATCCGAGCACCCGCACCCGATGGTTAGGGTTATTTTTTGTTAAAATTTGTCCATTAAATGATTTTATGACCCGGGCCATTTCCGCTCGCCTTTATTAATTTGCGCCAAAGTTGCCGCCATCGGTAAACGTCTAAAATATTTTTTTTTTTGGGATAAGGTTTTATTACTTTATTACACATCGAACACTCAATATTATTACCGTTGACAGTGAGACATCATATATTGTTGCAGTATTTTACGGGGGCCTATTCATATTTATATATAGATAGGTATTACGGCCAAAACTTGGTGGCACACTATTAACACTGGCGTGACGGGTTTTCTCTCGCCTCTCGACCCTCGCCCCGTTTGCGCCCCGTATATTATATTCTACTATGTAAACAACTTCGTATCACAATAAAACGTTACTGCAGCGGCTCAATCTGTGTCTAATTGCCACCCGTCACCATTCCGTTGGCAAAGTTTTTTTAGATGTTTACAATCTAGTAACACGTTGGAAATTTATTACGACGATAAGAAAGATCAGCGGAGGAGGCGCCGCGAGACGTAGTTTTCCCGTTGAGTTCCGCCAAAGGAATGTGTTGCCCTAAGCCGTCGTCACGACAGTGTTATCAGAGTGCCGTTTAAGTCGCTAGAACTAGTTAACACTCGTGATTGATTATGCTGATTTATGATTAATAGATACCTGTCGTTATGCGTATAATATATGCATAGCGACAGGTCGTCCGACAAATTACCAGAATATTTTTTCTAGTAATTTTGATTTTTGTGTCGTAGTTTGGTTGTACAGTGTGCTGTGTAAAAATGTTCTGTCGGCGATAATTCAATTAAGGCGGCTTCCATAAATGATGTCACAGATTTTCGTAGTTTTTTTACCCCCTCCCCTTCTGTGTAATCAGATATAATATTTATCACATATTTTAATTTTGTTTATATAAGTATCATTGGTTTTCGACAATTTAATTAAAAAGTACTAGACGAATATGTAACGAATATGCTAACAAAAATGATTTTTATCGTGATAATTAATGTATGTTACCAATATTTTATATCAAAAATAAATACATATCATATCGTTTTATTTTCTAAATATTGTTTTAATATGTAATATTAAATAATAAAATTGGTTTGAAACTTAACTAAATATTTTTCATTGAATTTTCATTAACTTACAAAAAAATTTATACGTTTTTCAATAGATGTCTCTAATGATATTTATTATTTATATTTATATATTTATTTAGTTGATAATTTCATACTGATTACTTGCTATCATTATTCAGTACTCACATTACTCTATAATAAACGCAACACAAGGTGCAAATTACACATCGGTTTTTCGCATGTACTTTTTGGTTCGTCCAAATTCGCGTTCTTCGAAATTAAACGTTCTGAGAAAAAAATATTATTTTCCTCAAATGAGACAAGAATAACAATATGCGCATCCTTACGCTGAATGCATAGATGTGTTTTGAGTAATAAGCAATTGCGATATACGAATATAATCAGATGGCTATAAAAATATATTACAATCAATTACCAAGAAGCAATTAAACGCTAAACCGTAATTTAGACGGATAATGTGTATTTTTTTGTTTTAGAATTTATGGGTTAAAAATTTTTGATAACAGATTGCGATAAAGGCTTTTCCGGTTAACCGGTCGAGATCGTTTCCTGATTATAACGTATTGGTTCAACGTTACACGCATACTAAAACAAAAACAATATAAGCTACAGCTCCCTTGGGTTTTTTACCGCAAAATAATTCGTTAAAAAATTACTAATGATGCCAAACGTGTGTGTGATATGTATAGTTAAACAATAATGAAATACAATAGTATTTTTTTAATAATCTTTATTTTTCGTACGGATAATATTTGTATATAATACAACCGTATAGTTTCTTTCTTTTAAAAATAAATCTTTAATTCACATATATGTACATGCATATATTTTTATTTATTTTTAATATTACTTTATTTGTACGAGATTGCGTATAAAATATATTCATTTATGTACAAAAGCGAGTGATGATTTTACAATAAGAAAATATTTATACAATAAAAATGGAATGTATTTATAAATCACCCGTATATAAATATTATAAAATAATTAATAATACTATTTAATACATTTAATAGGCAAGAATTATTCTATAGACTGGGCCAATGTTTTGTTATATAAAATCATTTTATTGCTGGAAAAATTCTCTCTACACGAGGACTCCAGCAGGATGGATTAGTGGCCCATCCTTTACTATCGAGTTTTGTGCATTAAATAACAACATGAGAGATTATTTTTTGAGATCATATTACATTATGAACAGACCATTTTTGGTTCGCAATAACTTAAAATTTGTACAATAGACTTAATTTTATTTAAAATATTTGAGCTTCTCTTAACAGTTTTTATATATTATATATTACAATCACAACGTTTTTAAAATTTATCAATAAGGTCTCCAAACACTCGAAGGATCTGTGTTAACGTTCGATACTGGCACGAAACTTCCTCTTTGAGAATCATTATCGTTCTGAACCATTCCCGTGTCACCTTCGGCACCTTCAATTCCTAGCGGTTGTATCGCAGGCATGCCGATTCCGATCTCTATGCTCCCTTTGACTGAAGTACCAGAGCTAATGGTTAAAGGAGCTTCGCTCGCAAAGTATTGGTCTAATTTATCCGTGGATCCATGTAGATGTAGATGGATTTGATTTTGATTGACAGTGGAATATAGATGAGGGTATAAGACCATGGTTGGTGCTGGTGGTGGGTTAATGTAAGGCGTCTGCTGCGGACAGTTGAGATTTGTGTTGTTGTTGACAGATAGATTGTTGTACTGGTAGTTGTTGTAAGAGTTGTATCCGTTCGAAGACCAAGAGTTTGGATAGTGGACGTATCCATTATTAGGATCTGTGTATCTGGGCGTCAGAATGGGGTCCAGTTCGGTCAGGGTTGAACAGGATCCGTGCGTAGGGGTTCTTTCGCCGTAGGGTGGAGCTCCCGGTGGCGACAAGTTAGTGTATTCCGTTGCATGGTGGTTGCAGCTGCTGTCTGGCAGAACTGAAAAATAAAAATAGTTTTTAATTATCTAATTGTTTCTTAGAATTCATATATAATACGAAACGGGAAATGGAGTCCTTTGTTTAAATAATAAATAAGTTTATTGGGTGATGATTAATTTATTTTCTTGAAAAGTGCTTATCGCAATTGACGTTCTTGCAATGTTTTAAATGGCTTTTCCTGTTGTAATAAATTGATAAAGACATAAATATACATATATATGTATATTACGATTAAAATGTATAAAATATTTATGTTAAATTAATAATAATCATATTTTAATCAACGATGAAAGGTTACTACATCCGCAAATGATTCATATCAGTATTATAAAAAAACTAATTAATATTTAAAATTGGAACTAATCACATGGATTATTTATGAACAACTCTAAAATAAAGTACATTTTAAGTTCTATATATCAACAGAAAATTAAAAGATAAAGAAATAATTAAATCACCACAAAAAGTTAGAGTTAAGAATGTTTTGAAAAAGTACATTTTCAATTCATTGCTCAAATAGACTCATATTTATCTAAAAAATTAAGTTTCTATAAAATATTGTATTTTAACTTGTATTTATTAGATCAGCAATTTTATTTGAACTGATTGTATTAATAGAAAGTATATGTCATATTTCAAATAAATCATTATTAATAAAAAATCAATTTATAAATAAATCAATAAATAATAATATAAATAAATTTATAACTGATCATCAAATAATAATATTATACGATGTACGAAACACGACGACAGACAATGAATCTATTTTTTATTTTATCTTTAATAAAAATATTTCTGATTTATTAAAGCGACATTAATTAATAAAATAGCAATAAATAATTTAAGTAAATAATCATTTACGAGCGCTAAGTGCGAATCGTGATTTTAATATAATATAATATTTATTGTAAATTTTCTGTTGCATCATGACAAACGTTATCCCAATGATTTGCAATATGATAAACACAATCAAAAACTAGAAATATTTAGACTGCTTCGAAAGAGTATATTTTTTTTGCTATATTGTATATATATTTTAGAATAGAATATAAATTGGCTTAAAAATAGCTAATATATTTTTTATACATATTCCATCGTAACATGAAAAGCCTTAGCTCTATGCTTTATAACAAGGTAAACACAATCAATAACCAGAAATACTTATCTTTTCATGATAGCTTAATAAAAGTAAATTTTCCGTTGCAACATGACAAGCGTTATCCCAATGCATTACAACGGGCTAAAAATCAACAATTACTTAGTAAGTAGTGAGACATCAAATAAAAATAAAAGTCTGTAAATCAGTGACATGAATATTATTATTATAAGATATTTGTACAGCACATATTCCTCCATGAGATTAGGAAAATCTAGGAGAACCTAAGCTGTGATGATTGGTCAGAATTATAATTATTTAATTATCACTAATTTCGATCTCCCAGATACAATATATATTATAAATTAAAAAAAAAATAGTGGGATTAATATGAGATTGGAACTCAGCTGATATCGTAAGTTAATTATTATTAAATGTATTTCCTGGAAAATTTACTATTTTTTTTTCGATATTACGATACATACTCTATTAATTATATATATACATAATATTTTACTTATTATTTAAATAGTATTAAATTTTATAAAAAAAAAATATTTTATTATTCAATCTTTCAAAATCAATTTGAATATATTTTCATTTGAAAATTACAATATTGCTAAAGATATTCATAATTGTTTATACATATACTCTAGTTGATTTAAGAATGTATTACACACAAGGTACGATGACACAATGGCATAATTATTAAGTGAAGCTATACGATAATTCTTACATTTGTATCTTTTAGAGATACAATAAGAAAAAACCTCATTAAATTAATTTTTATTCATATTGAATAAATGTTGTACTCTATAGCTTACACAGCAAATAAATATATGTTTATTTAAAATAATATTTATAACAAGGAGTGAACAATGAGATTTTTCTGTATTCGATTTCGAATACTATCTACGTTTTACTCATTCACAAATACAATTATACGAATTATTTTCGTCGAACAAAGGCGCAAAGCAGCGCCATTTTAGTCATCCTGACTCAGTGTGTCAGATCCTTGAATCGATTCGCAAATGTGACTGTATGTCGGTATTTCCATTGTAACGTATAATAGCGTAAGTCGGAGATGTTGTCTACATAGATTTGTACGTGCGTGGGAACTCAAAATATTTCGGCGACCATCTCGCCAGCATAACCGTTATTTTTGTGGTTAAATTTAACTCAACAAACTACTATACATTTAATAATGTATACATGTATAAGCTTCTAGGTGTACTTATGTTAAAATTTTTATTGTGTGAATTGTATTAATTATTATAGCAAGTATAATTTTAATAAATATTATATATAGCTACAATGCTTTTAGAAATATATTTATACGTTATAAATATAAAATATACTTTATTCTCTCATTGCAAAATAATATAAATATCAATGCATATATATGTATTTATTGCTTATTTTTCATATAGCAATCGAGGTCGTTGTATTGAGGGACTTCAACGCGTCAAGCACGAAACCTTTGAAGTGAATGAAATTTGAGATTTATTTGACAATAATGAACAACACGCTTCTGGTTTATTATTATTATAAATAAATCGGTTAATATATGATGCATGGAATTTAATAATAACATTTTAATTTTAAAGTAGACTATCACTAGGTTTAATGTGAATAAAAGCAACGTTAAACTTGTATTATTAATAAATAGAATATAGCAGATATAACGTTTTAAAAACGCATTAACTTATTTTTATCGGTTAATGATGAGTCATAATGATTTTAATGATCTCATGGATATTTATTAATTGTAAGCTGTAATAATAGTTTATAAGTGATAAAATATATGTCACTGATTTATAGATTGATTTCAGTTTGGTGTGTTACTATATACTTGGTAGTTGTTGACTGTGTTTATTTGGTTGAAACGCATTGGGCTAACGCCTATCATGTTACAACGGAAGATTTACAATAAATATATAATACCAATAAGGTGAAATTTCGCGTACACAAACGCATTGCGCAAAAACAGATTTATTAGCTACACTTTTTATTATTACCATTGTTTATTATGCGTATGTTATTATTTTTAAAATGACGGTACAAGTTAAAATAAAATTTTGCGTTAAAAATATAATAAAGTACAGTGAATTATTTATTCGAACGAAGGGTTTATGAATAGAACAAATATTTTTAAAAGGGCCGTCTCCAAGATAACGAAAATGACAATCTAGCAATAGTGAAAATGTGAAACAATTTAAGAAAATTGTTTTTAGTATTCGTCAAAATCATAGTAAGAAGCTGCTGAATAACTATATTGTATTGAAAAGAAACAAGTAGCAGCTAAATTTACTGTTGAATTTTTTATTTATTTATTTCATACATTTTTTAATTTTTTACTGGGATTGTATTATATAAATAGAGTTTTAGAAACACTGGCAAGCAATAAATGCGATTTTATAGCTACAAATAAGATATCAGATATACAAATAGCTGAATTTTGAATGCTAAAATAAGTATAGGATACATATTTTTTTCATGACTTTTGGGCTTTATAATTGCCAAAAAATAATTAGGGAATTTTATTAAGATCTTGTATGGTTTATGTACAGTATTTTTTACTGAAAATATTGGTATGAAACGAGTAGCAGAAAAATCTGTTGAATTTTTAAAGAAATACAGCATCATACAGAAATTGCTGAGCCATTCTCGAATAAAGTCACTGAGCCCAGAATTGCTCTAATGATTCATAAATGTTTGGTTATTACATGAAAACAATAATCCAATCGTCTCAATGGAAGTGTTATAAAAAACCAAGACCAAAAAAGCACACCAAGTTTGATCATATGTCAAGGTTTTCATCACTGTTTTCTTTGATTATATTATCATAGTCTACTACGAATTCTTAACATCAATTTGAATAGTCAATAAGTATTGTTTTTCCAAGAAAATGATCAGAATTTTGAATAAATTTTTTTTTGGTATATAGCACCATGATAATGCAAGAGCTCACACTTCACTAATAATACGCAATTTTTTGCCAAAATGCCACAATTAACTTATTTATTATATATATCCGCAGATACAGAGAACATTGAAAGGACGACGTATTGCGATCACATATGATATTATGACAAAATCGCTGTGCTTCTAAATATTCGTAAGGTTATGAAGAATTGTAAAATATAATGTGAATAATAAATATAGGTTAATTCATACAGGTTTCTATGTTAACAGTAAAATGTATCAAGACTATTTATTTTAATTTATATAAAATACTATATGTTTTAAACTTTATACAAATGTGAAATCTCAGTATAGCGAAGCTCACGGGACCGAAGAAAAAAATTCGTTATATTGAATGTAAGGAAGATGATATATTTTTATTTTATTTTTAAAAACCATATTACGACAGCATCAAAATAACCTATTTCAAGATTGACAGTTCGTTTTTTGTCCATTTTTAATGATTTTGTAATTAACACAATAAAATTTATTAAGAAATGTTTGAGGGTCGGCGAAACACTTTGAATGTCGCTTGTGAACAGATCTGGCACACGCCAAGTGTCAAGTTGTAACGTCATTCTAAAAATCGGATCAAAATATTTCGTTATACTGAGATCAGTGTTCGTTACAATGAAAACATTTTGAATGAAAGTTTATATGGGACAATATATGTATTGAATTATGAAGAAACTGAGGACAGTAATTTGAAATATACAGATTAATGAAAAATGCTTTGAAAATGTTGATCTGGAAAACATCGACGAGTGGTTTTATCTTGATACAAATTAACTGAAATTTTTATGCTTGAATGATGTGTATATTATTTATATTATCACTCAAACAGAACAGAGAGTGATACTAAAAATTACCTTAGTTATAAGACGGCACTGACTGGTTTAAAATTTACTGGACCACATCGACTAAAAGGGTTTCGAATATAACGATATAAATTCGTACGGATATTCAAAAATAATTGAGAGATTAGCAAAAGCAAACGAGAATCACAGATTTTCTTAATCAATAAGTATATACATTGATTAAGAAAATATTCTCCCCAGAAATAGCCCGAATAATCAAGAATATTTTAATATATATGCTGTATTTTATTAAACATACATAAATCAAGTTTAATATAATAATTAGTAGTTATTTATTTACTTTGATTTTGAACGCTATATATGACAAGGTCTACATGCTTAACAAGGTGTAATTTTATTGCGGAAACTTTATGAAGTATTTTTTACTCGTTTATTGTTTGATCTTCTCCGAAATGATTAAAAAAAAAACATTATATAACGTCGATGACGAATCCTTTCGTGTTGCGGAAGAGTCCGAAATCGTGGTGGTCCGGACCGGAAACTATCAAAATTTACCTCCTAGCGGAATGGTGGTCATAGGCGAGGTTTCTTGGCGGAAATTGCGAATTCCAGTACAGGAGATTTAACGGTCAAATGTGACAAATTCGATGGATAATAATTATTGAATAAATTTTCAATACTAGCTTTGTGATATAAATAGAATATTTACCTGTGGGTAGGTGCAAGGAAGACGGATGATCTGATGGATCACAGTATGGTTGAATCGGTGATCCATATTGAGTTGCTGATTGTGGCGTATATCCTGACCATTCTGCAGCTCCCATTATGTTAGTTTCTGAAAATAGTAAAAATAGAACATTAAAATTATGCGTTATTATCATATTTTATGTCACATAGGTATATAAAAAATAGTATTGTCGATTAAAATATTTTTTATAGCTTCAATCAAGCTATTTTTTTATTTTGTATTGATAGAGCGTTTTTATTATAAATAGATAATTGCTTTTTATGTAAGAATCTCATGCAGTTTCGGATCATTAGCTCAGTATTTTTAGACTATAATATATATAGTTAATTATTTACAATTTCCTACACATTTAAACATGTTTTTCAAGCTATGTAACGTGTATATCAGAAAGATATTTTTCCCAATGGGAGATAAGTGATAAAAAGACATAAAAACAGCTAGCTAAAATATATTTAGAATTCATAAATAAATGTGGCACCACAATTACTGCATTAGATGTTTTAGAAATATCTAGGAATCGTTTGAAGTTGAAGCAATGGATATTTCGTTCAAGTACAATATGTGACTGATATTAGAAAACCGAAAAACGAAAAACGAACGATATGGATGATTAACGTTTTAACTCTAGTACATAGAATACTAATAGTTAAATATAAAGTAAAAAGGAATGATTTAAGTTATTGATATTTTTATTAATATTATTTGAGGTAATCAATCCACAGGAGAGGCTTATAAAATATGTGTAAAATATATTATTTGCGTTATGAATGGATGTTAATATCGCTTTAAATTCGACAGCTAAATTAATATTTTCAAGTTTTGAAGATATTAAATTGCGCGTTAAAAAAAGTTACGTTGATCCAGAAATCTTTATAAATTTCATTTTTCTGTATAAATTTCATGACGCCAGAGCTCACAGTATGAAAGTTTAGCATTCAAAATATTTGTGAGCAACATTCTCGTTAATTTATTTTAGAAAATTTATTAGTTAGCATAAAAAATATTTACACTGCACGGCCAATTTAACCATATCATTTATATTTTTACATAACTAAAAAAAAACTAATTTAGGGAAAAGAGCAATTTATTAGCAAGCGTTGCAAATTTACATCTTCATACAGTCAATTTTCAATTTTCATCAAATTTTTATAGAAATATAAATTTCTGATTATTATGATATATCATGCATTTTACATATTCTTCAAGTTAAATAACAGAAATAAAATAATAGTATAAGAATGTTTTATTTATATTTTAAAAATAGTATAGCATTAAATAATTAAAGACTTGAAATATCTACAAAATTTTATTTTAATTATTTATGCTGCGGAAAATACTCATTTAGTTGCTGTTGATGTGGGATTAGTGGCGTGCGGTGACTTTTGAAACAGGGCATGCGGTAAGAGGGGGGGGGCTCAAAAAGTATATTTTAAAATTTATTTTCTATATTAGATAAACATATTAGGAAATTTATTTTTTGAAAATTAATTTTATTTCACGCTTTTTCTTACAAAAGTTATCAATAACCGCATTATATAATATATTGTCTTTCATTAATTTGTCTAAAAGTTTTTTTTGATTAATACTAATGCAAGAGCTAACAATCTATTCTCATTTTGACTATATACTAGTGAATGTATTTATTATTTTCATTGTAGAAAATGGTTTTTCTACAGAAGCACTTGACGCCGGTATGGTAAAAATAAATTTTAATAAATTTAATACTTCCGTTCAAATATCTTAATATCAAACATTATTGGTGCAATTTATAGATTTTAAATGAATTTCTGGTGACGAATATATATAAATAAGTTCACTTTTCAACCTCATAAAATTAAAAAAGGTTCAATACGAGCGTTGAAGTGATATAAAAAGCGGTTCTGAAAATTCTTTTCGTATTCCTTAAATTTAGAACACGATCTTTGGTATGTAAAGTGTACGAGAGATTTCACACCTGCCCGGCTATTGGAATGAGAAGCCGGCAGCTCCCACTACGAGACATAAAGGCCGAATATATATATATATATATATATATATATATATATATATATATATATATATGAATTTTTAGATTTTCGCGAGTATAATTATTTTTTAAATCTCGGGATTCATCGCGATTTATGCTTACTTCTATTCTATATGTCGCAAGCAATTCGTGATCATGGCCGGAAAATCACGGCCGAAATATAGAATAGAAGTAAGCATAAATCACGATGAATCCCGAGATTTAAATATATATATATATATATATATATATATATATATATATATATATATATATATATATATATATTTAACAATAATATATTAATGCGTTGGTTACTTCCACGATCTTGTAATTTAGTAGTTTTTTTAGTTATCTATTATTTAACACACATCACATTCGTCAAATCCCTGACACGCACCGATTCCTTTCGGCCACAAAGGCACCGTGGCCCATGAGCACACAAAAGATCCGCCAATCTGCGTAATTACAGGGCGCACAAAAGCCTTCTTGTTCAGGTATCAAAACACGACGCAATTACACAATAGAAGCGCCGAAAACGGCTAACTGCTCGTCCGGTATACCACGGTGCCTTCTTCTCCACCGACCTTTACGCTAATCGCCCATCGGCTAAACCCTTTGGCCCTTGTACCTTTGGCCCTCATTGCAAAAAAATAATATGTGCCGACTTTGTATTTGAAGGGCCGCGTAGCATAATGAGACCGATCGATCGGCTTTCGTTCCATGAAGGTGCAATAAATTTTGACAGACATACTCTATAAAATTGCGAGTTCAGTTATAAATGGCGGATGGGTATGTGTGTATGTTATTGAACCCATCTTTAACCGCATCAGCCGAAAACAGTTTGGCGCGGTGAGCGCTCATTGCGAAAATTCGAATGCTGAATGTTCACATAACCGATAGATGGACGATGTTCAATTTACATTTAATTTAATAAAAAAATATATCGACACAAGTAAATGATTCCCTACATTGTATTATTTATACATATATTTATTACTAATTTTTTTATGAATTATTGTAATATTTATCAAATTAAAAAATATATATTACGTATCAAATACATGTCGCTATGATAAAATTTAACGCACGTTTATTGAACGTGTTCGAAAGATGAAATCTGGGATTTACAATATCTGTTTACTTGCCGTAAAACACGCGCAATTTGTGGACCTATACATTTTTTATGTTTTAAAATCAATACAAATCTTACTATTTTAAATTATATGGCATTTTTTTTGTGGTCGCACAGAACAAACCTTCGCACGACGGAAAAAATTTACCTGCTACACCTTTATAGTTTACAAAGCCGAATTTTATACGCCTATTTCCGATCCTCTCAAAAATTTGCCACTTAATTTATGGGACTTCCTTTCGGAACGTTTAATTACGGTGGCCATTTGTTCGCAAGGATTTGGCGGAACGTTTCTTGTTTGCATTTCAAAGAAATCTTTCATTTTAGCGCCCTAAGTGAGGAAAAATCGATGATAAGATTTTAATTTTTATTGAGGTGCATAATCGATTTCTAAGAACGAAAAAGCCTAATTTTAGATTGTAAAGTTTATATAAAATATTCGTAATAAAAAAATATAGTAAATTTTGGGTTCCAGGTAATCGGATCTTTAATCTCAGTATATGAGGGTCTCTATGAATGAGTTTGATTCGGAGAACATCTTATAAATTGCTTTATGACTGTCTTCCTTAAGTTTAGATTTAGTACATAATTACACATTTAGCTTATGTATGATTTTTGATGTGATACACTTATAGTTCAGTGAGCATATCGAAGGGTACGGTACTATAATATTATACATCATTCATGGCTTCGGATGACGAAAAAAATAAAACCTACAAGAACCTGATTTTTTCTCATGCCAGTATATATTACATATCAAGTCTTATTAAGTTTCCAGGACTTACGGCCATATACGTGTTTTTTGAAGGACCTGGCGTGTCAATGTCGACGGACCTCACAGGAAGACCATGGAAACCATACAAATTGTGTGAAAATGCCACTGTTGCCATAACATATAAATACATAATTAATTTTTTGGTTCCGATCGCTCCATGACCTAGGAAACAAGTTTGGATATCGATTCTATCTAGTCAGGTATATCACTATCCATTCAGGTTCTTCTGCTTTGAAATACGCTCTATGCAACATTGTATGGAGATTTTTTTTTATAAGATATAAAAACGGAAATACCTTTAAGCTTGCGCCGGTGACCCACTAAATCTAAAGGTCGTCTATATCATAAATATATTTTACTTTTTAATTATATGTTTGTGCATTCTACTCGCAATCATGACCTTAAAAGAATTGCTTGCATTTTATAACTCATACTAGAAACTGAGAAACGACAGCAACTTATTATGAATTTACCATTAATCTATAAGCAGTATTGATATAACTGTTTTGATTTAGAATGTTCAATATCAAGACATTTTTCACTAAAAGATATATAGCATTAGAATATGCAATCAGTTAATATTATATGTATATTGATTTTTATTTTGATTATTAAGTACCTAATAATAATAATAGTATATAAACTTTGATTTCACTTTGATCATTAAGACATGACTTAGCCACGCCATTAAATATTTAAGATTACTTATATAAAAAAATATGACGTGTGCTTTGCTATTTGTATTTTTTTAATTACAAATAGCAAAGAGCACATTGCATTTTTTTAAAATAAGTAATCTTAAAAAAAATAAAAAAACAAATTCAAAAGAAGTTGTTTTCAGTACTTCAACACAATCTTTCAAAGCTTTTTAGCTTTGAAAGGGTTAGTTGAAGTACTTAAAAATTCATACAGATTATAAAAACGTATTTTAATTTAACATATTTGTCTCAAGAAATAACTTGATAAATATTAAAAAAATTAAACTTAATAATTAGGTTATTCAAAACTTTTAAAATAAATAAAGTAAACATATACAATTCTAAAAATGTTAAAGTCCAACTAATGGGTATTTTAATTTAAAAAAATCATTTTAATTAGATATATAAATGATATTTTAAAAATTGTTTTGAAAGTATTTCACTTTTAGCAAATATATTATTAATTAATCTCATTAGTTTTTTATATATTTTATTAGCTAGTGTTTATATGAATTGGTCTCACTTATATATTGATTATATATTGCGAATTTAAAAGTAACCCATATGATTAAACCATATATAATATATAGCATATAATATAGATAATATATAAATATAATATAATATAAATATATTTAAATATAAATTAATATAATATATAAAGCTAATAATATGATTAATCTCATTAGTATTCTATATATTTTATTGACCAGTGTTTTTTTAGATATTGTTTCTAATATGAATTAGACTTACTGATTATACATATATTGTGCATTTAAAAGTAACCCATATGTTTAAAGCAGTAACTTATTCAAAACTATCTAAATGAAAAAAATAAGCATGTATTTAATTAAAAAATAATATTTAAGCTATTGATGCATTTAAAATTTAATCGTATATAAACAAGTTTAAAGTACAGGCTTATCATAAAAATAGTTTTAAAGTATTTAAAAAAATGATTAAAATACGATTAATTATAACTAGAGTTATAATTATAAATACAATAGATAGTATATCTAAAAGTAACTTCTCACAATTTTTTATTTAATATAAAAAGTAAACTTTATTAGCTGTTAAATATGCAAATGACACATGCATTATACATTATGTTCTTAGTTTTTTAGAAAGAAAAAAATCAAATATTATATTGTGCATTTAAATGTATAAATTATTTAAGTGAAAGTTACACTTTTAAGATGAAAATTTATAAATACCCTAAAAAGAATGCATTTTATATTTGGGATAAAAAAATGAAATTATTTATTCACTGAGAGAGTTTCGGATTAACATTACTATATATTATACATATGATAAAGTCTAATTATGAGTGCCTTTATTTTAATAAGAGCAATAAGAAATTTGGTTCGCTAGTAAAGTCTTATAGTGCTGATACTTTTTAGATCTAACAGTAACAGTTAAATTGTAAGCCTACTAGGTTTTTTTTTTTTTGAGAAATGAGGAATATCATTTTTATTTCTCAATTTTTTCGAGAAGTAAAAATGATAAATATTGAAATATATAATATGTGATTATAATAATACAGTATATTATTGTAAATATCTTTGATGAACAGAGAATTGGATGATCGTTGAAAAGAATAGGATGATCATTTGTTATAATGGACGCGATTAGTCGAAGGACCAGAGAGAGTATCTATCTACTTCGATTGATTACAGAGCGTCGAGCTGCTTCCGTATTTATACCGTAATTTATTGTAGAAAAAAATTGTTTATAACAACTGTTATTATTTTACATTTTTCATATTTTGAACAATAAAAAGATTAAAAGCCTCTTTGGATTATTAAAAAATTAGAGTTAAATTCATTATAGTGCAACATTTTAGAAAGCCTCCACACATATTTGAAATCTGCCGATTTCCACGCGGAGCAGTTTTTTATAGTTTAAAAAATTGTAATAAATTTTTGCCATGAGTTCGTCAAAAGGCATATTTTGTGAAAAGCCCCCATAATTTTTTACAATCTGCCGATTTCCAAGCGAAGTGGTTTATTTTTATCTGGCTATTAATGTGGCTTTTAGTTTTTTAAATATATTTATTGTTAATGATTTGCCATTCAAATATCTTATAAGAAAGCATGCATATTTTCAAAGATCTGGCACGGACCCACCGCTGTATAAAAACCGCAGCGGTTGGAAAACATTTACAAATATTTATACAAATTTAATTTTTAACAAAAGAGGTTCAAAGAAAATTCTTGAGTAATTAAAATTATCAATTTGCAAATGAACACATATTACAACCAAATGGTATTCCAATTGGCAAGAAGATCAACTTTTTTAAAATATTTTTTTTATTTTAAAAATTGTAAGCTTTAAAGTGTATATAACAAATATATATTAATACAGTAATTAAGGTGCATTATCATTTAAAATAGAGAGATTCATTATTCTATACAACTAAATAAATAAAACGAGTGCATATAATTACTTTATACAATTTCTTAATACGATGACTAATTGAATTAATTGCATGCCCCTCTTTCTCTCTCTCTCTCTCTCTCCGATTTCGATTGACACCAATGACCATTTATTCTATACATGCATATGTATATTATACAAACGCATTTTCATCCAATACATAAAGAGAAAAGTCGTGTCATCATCAGCTTCGAATTCGATGACAACTTGTCGGTCCTTTCCCATGCCGATTGTTTATTCTCCACATATCGCGCCTATAAACAATTGGGTAACACACTTATGTATATTTAATGCAAATATATTCATAATAATAAAAAAATGAAAACGATTGTACTCGAGACTGAAATGTGTCGGGAAAACGATGGGAAAAGACCTATTAGTCACTATCGGAAAGATATCAGATAGCTCGATATAGTGCATGGAAAATTTAAATTCAACTCGTAATCTTGTGTACTATATTATGAATCAGACTTAAATGGCAATGCGGATAGGTGATTGATTTTTTTGTAATGTAAACGAACTGTGCTGCACGTGTAAAGTAGCACAAGAGGATCATACAATAGGTAAAGAGAAATATTTAAAAATTGCGTATCTTAAATCAAGTAAATATACAATAAATACGTGGGGATTGCAGTTTATGTATAATTTAATACATATTATTTGAGAAGAAAAATAACTATGTAAATATTTGCTCCTAAATTTAAATTAATATTTAATCCACGTATCTAATAGATAACGTAATAGTTTTTTTCCAGTTAGAACACAGATTTGTTTACATTTAAGCATAAAATTTAGTTTAGCTTTAAGTAATAATTTTCAATGTAAAATAAATGGCTAAAAAAATAGCAAGAGTTCAATTTATATAAATTTAATTCTGATCTAATATACAAATATTATATTAAGTATTTTTCTTTGAACTTATGAATACAACTAATACATTTTAATATGTTTTGATATATATGTCGTTAAATAAATATTTATAATCCATAAATACTTATTTCTCGGTACTAAATTTTCCATATAATTTTAGAGTATTGATTCAGGATATGTGTACAAATCGTGGATGTGACTTGGAAAGTCCCAAAAAAACGTTCTATTGAAAATAAATGCAAAGCGATCATGAGATTGATACGTGAATTGAATAATAGTACAGCTTGAATTAAAATAATGTTTTCTGATTATCAATCGCCTATAATATTTCTGAATCAACTTACTTTCTCCAAAATATATGTCAGAACTACCGACATTCCCTACTAATGTATATTTCATTTGCTCACGTGCTATAAAATTCACTGTTTTCCCACACTCACTGACAAAAGCCGTTTTTATATTAAAGTGATTCATTAAGAAAGTAATTTAGTGTCAAAAAATATTTTTTATGAATAAAGCGTTTTGCAACGCTTATGTATTGAAAGTCAAAGCATTGTACAAAACATAATCAAGGGACTTTGTTGTATTATATTTAATCCGAAGATGTTCTCTTTAAAAATATAACTGTATAATATTATCGCTCTTATTTTAAACAATGATTCGGCGATGATTAAAAAAATTCTGTGTTCATTATTTGCTTCCCAAAAAGTCATCAATGCGCCATTGTCATGTAAATCGAAAGGTCAACGTCAGATTTATTGTCAAAATCAACAATCAACAATCTTTGAAGTTGAGACAAAGTTGAAGAGATTTATTTTTTATATGTTTATTATATAAAAAACGGTATGCAACTATCGTCATAGTCATGTCCGTTTGTCCATGACGAAACTAAATAAGCGCAACAAGTTTGGGAAATAAAATTCTAACCGGTTACGTAAATCGGTATACTCATAAAAGATTGATTTAATTTTCAGATTTAAAACGTTCTATTAGAAAACTCCTTTAAATCCAAGTATTTTGTTTGTTAATTTCAAGGTTCTTCTTGGAAATTAAACGATGAAGTTTAAATACTAAGTATTTTTGGCTTCACATGCGTTAAGTATACTCTTAATTTATTTATGGAGAATTCTTATAAGGATCTTGGATCGTGCAAATCAAAAATAAAACCTTCGGGAAACCCTGCAATTGTTCATAAATATTCAATTAGATGGATACAGGATGTATTTTGCGATGTCGTATGAGTAAAGGGAATTTAAGTTCAGATAAAACGTTTCAATTAAATTATGCCAAGATAATAATTAATGCAGTCCAATTACAGAGTGTCATAAGTTACGACACATTTGATTAATTTACAATTAAGCGTGGGTTTTCAATAAAAAATAGAGACATAACCAGATAGTAAGGCTTACAAAGAAGTGATACATATGGTAATTTAATTATAGACTAATAAAACACACTATGCTTAGATATCGAACCACTTGTTATGAATTGTATGTTTTATATTTCATAAATCGTTCAATTAAAGATGTCGTATAAAGAAGATGAATTATGTAAAAAATAAAATATAAATAGTGGTGTATTATACAGAGATCTATAGCTTAACTATATTTAATATAAGTATAACATATCTATAAATATATATAATAAAATAAATTTATTTTTAATTTTTATAAAACGTACCGTTTATCGTTATTCGTTTATATACTAAATATTATTAAAAAATAATCCATCAGTTAAAGTCGACATTTTCGAACCTCAAATCTCGTAGCTTCATGATTTAAAATTGAAGGACTGTCAGATGAAACTCATATTTTATATATTTACAAAAAAACATCGTTTATTAATTTGTGGAAATGTAAGAAAGTCACTTCAATATACAGAAAGTAATTGAAAATTTTATACCGATCGCCTTTTCTCTAGCATATTACAAATAAATCACTTTCAACAGTTGTTAGTGGATCAACAACACGGTTTTTGTGCGCATCGTTACACGGTTACTAACCTTGTATGCTTATTAAAGGCAGTGACAAAGTCCATCGACACTAAAATCCAAGTCGACGTATTATAAACCGACTTTCAATATCATTTAATATCTTAAACGGTCTAGTTTGTTATTAATTTGCTCGTGATGGAGTACCGCAGAGATGCAATTAAGCCTTCTGATTTTATTTTGATTTATTATTGACATAGATGTAGTAATTGATAAATCGAAATATTTATTAGATTCTGCTGATCTAAAAGTGTTTCATATTATTCGCAAAAATGAAAATGGAAACGCTGTGAAGGAGCTTGATTGACAACCGGCTATCTTTCAGAACTGCACATTGTTATATTTTCAATATCTCTTTATAGCTAATGAGATATGGTTTTAACTAGAAATACGTATATTGAGGACTCGGAAGTGACGTTAGATTTGTGAATAAGAAGACCCAGAGAAGGTTTGTGATAAGGTGTCAAATATACTCGGATTTTTATGTGGAACGCGTGTAACTTAAATAATTTATTGGCAATTTGTGTTTTGTACAATACAGTAATTATTCACGAATTCACGAATATATCCAAAATCACTGTCAGTAAGCTTTAGTGGATCAGCAAAATGGGCTTTGTCCGCATCGTTCCATGGTTATTAACCAACTATTTATTAATTTATTATTTGAATTATTTATTAACATTAATTTGTATTGCTTGTGACGGAGTACCCCAGAGGTTTATTTATATTCTATATCAATGATTTTCATATTTTAATTAAGAATTATAAATGTTTTTAAATTCTGATCATAATATTCGTACAAATGCGAATTCGCTGTTTTTATAAAAATACATGGAGACGCTGTGAATGAGTTTGATTGCCAACCGGCTATCTTTAATCATTGCCAAGTGTCACATTGTTCCATTTTACAGATCTCTTTATGGATTATGATAAAGGGTTCTAAATAAAAATATGGAAAAAACGGAGACACATAGAAAGTTCGTAATAAGGCACCAAATATGCTCGGCTTTGTTATTTATTCATTATTATTTTAATTTTTTTCATTATAAATTACATTATTTATTCATGGATTTTGCGCTTAGTATTCGGCAATTTACTATTAAGGAAATTGCTGAATCTGAAATTGTTAATATGTCAACGCAATGGTAAAATCAGATTCTGATTTGATAAATTGAAATGAACACATCACGAAAATGTGACGGGATCGAATAAAAAACATGTTGACATATAAACATCACGCATATTATTTAACTAGGCCGATCAGGTGACTGTTCGCGACGCACAGTCACTGTGACTCACTGGAATTTGGGCGTCAGGAGTTTTCTTGGCCCAATGGACAGGCACTTGAATGGACAGAGCAAGAAGGCCGATTAATCGAGCCTCGGCACGTGCTTCAAATATTTCCTCTGATTTACCATCCATTGCATTGGTCGCGCTCGGGCGAAATATTATTGTTACGAAGGTCAACCAGCCGAGCAGAGAAACGTGCCACCAGTTTGCCACCACTGATGGGTTAGATCGATCTTAGGATATTATTTACATAGTTAATCGTACGAGATTTCACACTAGATAATTTTCAAATCGTGAAAGTATAGAGTACATATAAAATCTCACCGGTAGCGCGTAACATCGATACATTAGTATCAAGTATCGGAGTGCTAGAATAAATTAGGTTAAATCAATAATGAACATGTTTAATTTAGAGATCATTAGAAGTCATCAATATGTAATTTTATATAATAGTTGAATTATTAGGTCAGATTGTGGTAATAATCTTCAATCAATTTCGATACTCTAACAATCTAATGGAATTAGATTAGGAAAATCTAGGAAACATGTGAGGTTCGTTGTTTATAATTATAGTATCAGTTTATCATGTACATATATATATAAAATATAATTTAATTCATTATATGCGACGTTAAAAGCTATGTGATTTTAATGCCGAACCGTTGTCGAATAATCGCTAATCACGTGATCGCTATTAAATTTTCAATTTAAAATGGCGGCTAACCGCGCTAATGAATCGACATGTTGGCCGAACTGCAAATTATTGAATGTCCTGGATTAACTTTTTGCAATTGACATTAAATTTTCGTACTAGATAAAACGGGGACGCAATTCGAAATGTGAATAGAATATAAAATGGTCAGTACAAATATATTTCATTTACTTCATACATTAATTTATTTTATATTTTTACTGCCATTGTATTTACACAAACAGAGTTTTAAAAACACTGGCGAACAATATAGAGATTTTATACTAATATTAATATATTTGAATCTGAATTTCTGAAGGATTAATAATTATAAAGTACATTATTTATTCATGGGTTTTGCGATAAGTATTCGCCAATTTACAATTAAAATTTCTGAATCTCGTATGCTTTATGCAAAGAAATTTTAAATCACATATGAAACATGAAACGAGTATCAAGAACATCTAAGTCGTTAAAGACGTGTCATATGGTTATGACTACAAAACAAAGCTCTGAAATTAATTGCCACAAAGAGCCAAGACACAAAGCACGTCAAGTTCAATCGAATGTCAAAGTTATCCTTAGCGTTTTATTTAAGTATAACGGTATATCCTAATACAAATTCTTACCATCAGGTAGTAGAGCAATAAGTGCGCGAGTCAATCAATGAAAATGAACAGAATTATGTGCAAATAACTTTTTGATTTTGTACTACGATAACGCACAGGCACACACTTCACTACGAATTCTTACATTTTTGGGTAAAAACAACACCGTCATGATGTCGCCGGCACTGTATTAACCAGATATGCCCCTTGCGAATAAATAAATAAACATTTTGAAACCATAAATGAAATAAATGCAAAAATGAGTCTATACCAAATACTGGTTTCTATAAATGTTAAAGCATTAGTGTATTAAATCTGATAAGGATTAGTTTGAAGGAGACAATAGCAATATAAAAAAATGAAGTAATAAATAAAAAAAATATTGAGTTACTACTACTTGGTATAAATCAATCGAAATGAAATCTAATTGTTTAATGATTATTCTTATGTTTCGTTGATTTGAAACAACATACAATTCATCAATTATAATATTCTAAAATTTATTACCGTACATCCTTGACAGTTCATAAACAAATACAGAGCATAAAACAACCATGTACAAATTCATACAATCGATGGAGCTTTTAGAGTACATGCTATAAAAACAAAAGCTTAGTTTGCAATATATTTTTGTCATATCGCACGAGCATGATTCGGTCATAAATCGCAAGAGGGTTTGTATAGTATATTTTTATTTTTACCGACCGCTTAAAAACAACTTACAGCTTCAACAGTCACACCCAGGCCAGTAATTGATCGTGAGAGAAAGAGTGAGTGAGCCCTAAATCTCTTTTGGATGGGATGTGTATAAAAGGGTGATACACAAGGCGCAAAGATAACTTCCACCTCGGACATTAAAACATGAAGAACTTGGACTCGCTGAGTTTGTACAGATAACTTAAGACAAAGAAGACCGCAGAAACAACGGCTTCTCTCTTCACGTCAAACTCTAGTCCGTCTTAAATGAATTCACCTAACACCTCGCGTTAGGACAATATTAAAATACAGTCATAGGGACACGTTTTTGATGTTATTTTTATAATAGATTAAATATAAATATAATAATCAATGAAGATAAAACGTTGCTTCCAAAGTTGGATAAAACATTTTTTTTTATATATTATATGTATGTATTCATATAATATATATTTTATATGACTTAAAAGACTTATTTTATATGACTTCTATTCTCAAGAAATAATCAGTCTTATTTTAAATTTGCAACTTTTTTTTGATTTGATAAATAAAAAAATATATGTAGCATTTTGTACATGATTATATAAATAAAGTATATTATTATAGATAACTGAATGATCATTGAAAACAAGGGTGATGATTTGTTATAATATAAACGAATTTCGAATTTCTACTTCAATTGATTACAGAGCGTCGAGCTACGAAGAAATTTAGGATTTTTGTTTTTTTTTCCAAATCGTAAAAATATAGTTAATAACATCTGTTGTTACTTTATATTTTTCATAGTACAAACAATACAATATTGAAATAATAAGATTTGCCAACAGTCAAATTTTCTGCGGAAAGCCCCCATACATTTTTGCAATTTTCCGATTCCCACGCAGAGCAGTTTTTTCATATCTGATTATTAGTTAATGTAGTTCTAACATTACTAAAGCAAAGATAAAGCCAATTAGAGTAGTAAACATTTTTTTGCCATTTAAATTCTTCCGAACTCTATTAATAGCTTACAACAAAACATGCATATTTTTTTGCACCGGTATAAAAAATGCAGCGATTGTAAAATATAAGGCTGTATAAAAATTCTAAAGAGCTCAGTAACTTTTTTGAGAAACGAGAATTCTCGATTTGCCTTTTTTTCCAGAAAATCTCAAGAAAGAACAGTTCTGATGCTCTCTTATTTTATTTTTTTGGAGTACAAATGCTCACAAATATCTGAGAATATGATTGCATTTATTGATCATTCTCTCTTTATGAGCAAGTATTGAATATATGCAAAAAAAAATTTTCATTCGTGCAATGAAAACTTTCAAAAGTTCCATATATTATGTAAGTACTGCGTTTAATTTTATAGTATTTTTATTAATATATAAAAAAATATTTTTAAAAGAAAAAGTGGCAATTTTTATCGAAATTTAAATAAACTATTTATTGTCTTATATTTTTTCATCTGTTTGCCGGTTTATTATAATTTTTACCGACTCACATAAGCCATGGTTGATCTCACTCTTAATTTCTTGTGAGTCATCCCGTGCATAACCATATTATAAATGTATGTTTTAATTAAAAAATATTATTTTAATAGCATCGTACCTCTACGATATTATCGAAGACATAATATGAAAACGAATTTCCAACGTCACGATTAACAGCACCAACAACGTCACGTGACGTCAATATTGACATAGACAGAAAAATTACCTCGCACACCGAAAGGCAATTATGTAACGCAATAACACCATAACGGGTCAAATAATTAAAACGTCAGCGACATAGTGACATAATGTCAAGTTTTGCTAACCCACTGAGTGGGTTTGCCAAAATTTCTCAAGGCATACTTCGTATAAATAAATTTTCCCGGAACTGAGAGGCGGATTGGCGAGATGTTACTCACCTAGTTGTCCCAAAATGCTATTTTAGCCACTCTATTGTAAACTAAACATGCGTCAGATCTACACAATTAATTAATCCAACACTTATCTAATCATTGCATTTAGAATTAGCACTGGAAACAGGTACATCACCTGAGGTATTCCCCCAATGTTGGCAAACATAGCACAGCGGTGGCGATGACGCACCGTAAACAAAAACCGGCTTTACGTTAGCACTACGTTGGCGCAACTACGCTAATTGCTTGTGAATAATGAATAGCAGATATGATGGAAATTCCACGGTCAGATTCATTCATGACTTGCAGACGCCCCGGGCTTAGAAAGAGAGACTCGGTGACTAATGTTTGTAGTAAATTTCGGCTCGTGATTAACCCGGAATAAATCTGAATGATTCACTACATTATCAAGTTTCCAATTGGTGGAATGCTATTTTGACAGTTAAACACTCTAACTGTTTGTTGACAATTTATAGCGAAAAGTTTGCTTTTAATTAATAATTTTATAATTTCACCACCGGTGTGTCAGTTTCCCCGCCCTTCAAAGTGTAGGGTGTTACTTAAACGCGGGTTAATGATTTGAGAGTTTCCTTCTGGAGACTCTCGCTCTCTCTCCCTCTACGTGTTAAGTTCCTCGGCAAACTCAGTGGGGTTTGACTGTTCCTGACATCCTAATAATTGGCTACTATGGAGATCGTTACGGACGTTGTTACATTATATCGGATGCTAATTTATTTTTTAGGCGATTATTATGTATAGATAAATATATAATAGTACGTCTTATTAAATTAATCGTCTATACTTCTAATATATTTTAAGCACGATCGATAACTGGCATTAACATTAAGGCTTACTTATTGGTATCATTAGATATAAAATAAATTTAGTGTTTACAAACATACCAAACGTCAGCTCAAATATGCACTCATTTATAGACATATTCATATACTGTTTATGTTACATATGTTTTTATTTCCTACACAATATTTTTATGAAGACTTTTTAAAAAAAAATTATATTTATAAGATTAAATATGAAGCAAAAAATTTCGTCTAGTCACTAGATATTTCGCATAAAAAAAATATAATATTACAGTAACTGGTCAACTCTTACAATACGATAGTATTAGTTTCGCGTGTGTGTTTTTTGGATAAAAAGTGGAAGCTGTGGTGTTACACCTTATTTATTAAGGTCTCTAACTTGTTAATTAATCTTGATAAGTTATATAAAAAAATATATATAACAACAAACTTGTGTATATAAATATGTGGTATGACATATTGGATGTTACATCCAAGACTATGTTTTAAATAACATATTTTTTTATACTACATTGATTCTAAAATAATTAATTATTACGAATTATCTGCCATATTGTTATAATAAAGTAAATATACAGTTATTATATAGACATCGAACATCCTACACACCTCCTTGAACCAATTAATATGGCAAAGTGTCACGAGCAAAACTCTTGTTCGCGCTACTTTGACACTTGCACGCACCGCCCAATTTGACACGTTTAATTTCCCCCAGTGCTAATGAAAATCTTGACAAAGTTTTCGCCAAAGTCTTGCCGAGGTACAGTAAGCAAAAATTTTCACGATCCATAGCACCCGTCTCGTTTATGGCGTTTCGACCACACGACGGCGAGATTTTCCCATAATGCCTTTTCGCCTTTCGCGGCCGGATCATCATTCAATTATGCCGACAAATTAAGCGATCGCTCGTAAAAGCATACTCTGAACATCTGGACCAGTCTCGTTCCCATAATATTACCATGGCATTATATACACATGTGTATGAAATATATATATATTATATAACATAAACATTACGTGTTTTATCAAGACCTACGTAATGGGTTTTGGCAATAAAATATTGACTTAGAAATACATTTTAGACGAGTTTGCGAGTGTGACATTTTAGAAGATCGTTAAAAATAGATTGGATGTTTTTAAGAAAGATTTATTATCTGTTTTATATTATAAAATCGGTAACGGTAAAAGCAACTTTCTATTTTATTTTATATTATTTGCAGCAAAATAAATTAATACTGTTTACCATATAAGAAATATAATATAAAGCTCGTTAGACTATATACTAAATTAAATTGTGTATAATATACAACTAGGCTAACGATAATCAACACTCCAGTACATTTACTACTATAAATGAGTCGTCTACCTAAATCTTTTACTAACATAGTATTTATTTATATGTTTAAGGATTTTTTTTTTAAAACATTTTTTTTGTATTTGAAACGTACTAGTTATTGCCTTAAATGAAAAAGAAAGTCTTGGTAGAATTCTATTTATTTGCAAATTTCAGATCATATTTCACGTTAAGCATTATTCTCTATACAACTAATGTTGTATTTGCTCTCCAATACATTCGGATAAAGCTCACAGCATGCACGACAACGCTCGGAAACGTGTTGTGTAAAGCACATCGGGAAAGTGGAAATACAAGAAGCTTCCATCTTGAGCAAATGGTAGATAATGACCGTCATTAGAGTGCTATGTAACTTTCCGATATAACGCAGTAATCGCGCACACGACCATTTGATCTATAAAATGCCAAATCAAATCCTACAAGCCAACAAGATTTACAGATCGACACGAAAGAGCTACTAACTCTACCGTCTATCAAGAAACTCTCTTCATAAAATAAACCACCGTCGAAAAGAGGTTCCCGCGATGATCCCAAAGTGCGCAAAATTAAAAATAATTATCTCGTTCCTTACATGCCCTTATTCACTTACGCGAAACCCAATGCGGTTCGTGTAAGCGCTCCTTATGTATTTATATTTTTTCGTAACATCTCGAAACTCTTCGGAACTTTATAGTGTATATGTTTTTTTCTGATCCTTCGCACCTGGCAGGATTGGTGTGTGCGCTTTAAGAGCTCGCTGCTCTGACGGGTGCAGCTTATGTTCGGCTCTCATTATGGAAACCAAAACTCGATATTACGATATTGTAACAGATTGCGGTTTCGTAATGCTCGGCTCGAATTATTATTATATATATATTTATATTATATGTTTGAATTAAATAATTACGCGAACGGTTTTATAAATTACTTTTGCACGTATACTGAATATGTATATAAATAAATAGTTAAATAAATATTTATATTGAGTTTCCTTATAGATCAGTAGATATAATTTCATACAAGAAGAACAAAAAAACTAGAAAATAACCTAATAATTATATCAAAATTTGAAATATGGACTATTTATTTTGTATAAAATAAATAGGGAATGAATATTTCTTTATAATAAAAATATATTTAGAGTTAAAGAAAAAGAGTCTACTTCAAGCCATTTTTTAATTAATATGTACCTACAACATTAAACATAGTTTCGAATATTTTTATTCAATATTAATAAAAAAAAAAATGATTACTATTTTATTAAAGTTTAAATACAAGTGTGATATTTTTATTTTAAATCTGTCATAATTTATATATCAAAAACCCGCTTTGAAAATATGTGAACATATTATTTACCGTTGTTTTTTTTAGAATATCGAACTTCTAATTGATTAAAAACTAATAATTTAAGCTCTGAAATAAAATTGTTGATGTGTAATGCAAGTTTGAAACGGTTTTAGATATTAGAGTAGAAATTACAGATTTAAAAAATAAAAACTGATACATTTAGCTCTAGATTTTAATACCATACTTTTTAATATCATCAATTTAAAGCAGTCCTAGGTAGAGTACGCTCGGGATAAGGATTCCGGTTTGTTATTGTGTGCGTGAACTGTGTGGCTCAAAACAATTTCGCTCAGAATATTAAATTTTTTTGTTTTAAAAGAAAATATATGTTTATTTAACATACATACATCTGAGCTAAGTTGGAAATTTCAACGGACAATTAAAAATATATTATATAATCGAAGAAACCAGACATTGATGTCATTAATTAAATATTTGCAAAATTCATAATCTTTCTCTAGTCAAAAAAATAATGAAGTTATTAAGCTATTCTTCAAAAGCAAAAAGATATAAAATGGGGAAAGAAATTATTCGCAGATTGTTCAATGGCTCGACGACTCTATTAATTCATTAGAATCCATTGAATAAATTAAAAAATTATCATTGACGCAACGATAAGAATACTTTTTTAAGCCTTACAGAGAATAGTGTAAAAAAACAACGTACGGATTAATGGAAAAATAATTAAAATATTTTAATCCACGGGTAAGAGAACAAATAACTTACAGTGTATATTTGAAGTCTTGATATCAATTAACCCAGATATGCCCAAGAAATTTTCTTCTCTTAAAATTTCATTTATAAATAAAAAACAGTGGCAAGAGTTTAGTGACCTACCCATGGGACAGTGGGCATATCTGGGTTAAACCAATATCAACACAAAATTATTTAAAATAAATCACTAGAGAAGATCGAACTTCTGTGCCACACTGCACTTTAATGACGAATACCAGCGTTGACGAATCAGCGACTGTCCTTAAAAGAGAAAGCGAGACAACGAAGTACACGCTACATCGCTTCTCCCTTTCATATACATGTACACGCACACAATAACAAACCGGCATCCTTATCCCGAGCGTACTCTATTAGAGTATAAATTACGCATCTTCACCGACCTAAAAATCACTGCATATACATATATGTATATTTTAATAAAATATTTAATTACTGTAAAATAATATCTATATTACGTTCAAAAATATATTTTAGATGTTGGACTACAAATTTTTAAAATATGAATTGCAGATTTTTAAAATAAGAAAAAAAAAGATTTTAGTATAAAAATCACTGCAAAAATACTTTATACCATTTTTAATATGTATATTGTACTTAAAAAAAAAAAGTATTACTTAAAAAATATTAAAATTGCTTATAGATTATATTTTTCACTTTTAAATATCATCAATTTAAAGTACTTTTAGGTGTTAAAGTATAAATAACAAATTTTAAATATAGGAAATAAAAAGTTTTTGGTAAAAAATCACTGAAAAAAATTTGTCCCTTATAAATCTATATATTATAAAAATATACATCACGGTGATTCATATTTATAAGTTCAAACAATGATTTGTAAGTATTTTTGTAAAGCAACATTGTTAAAAATGATTCTGCTAAAAAATCTATAGCAAAAATATAAAATCTAGCATTAGAGGTTTATTTATTTTAACCTAAACTAAGATATAATTTAGATATTAAAAGCAATGATAATATATTTAATTTTGATAAATTAAATAGCATAAATTATTATCATTTATGTATGAAATAACAATGCTATAATTAAAATATATATATTTACGATATACTTATATATAATATAAGTTTTAATGTAAGTCATGTAAGATTGTATATAAATATTATATATAAAACGGTTAAAATAGTTAATTTTTAAGCTGTGTTTTTGAGGTAATGTTTCAATTAAATCGTCAGTAGTAAATTTCGAACACACAATAATTTCATCTAGAAACCGCAGGTGATAAAACATTAATTTTAGCAAACCTAAAAAATATATCGAGTTCAATAATCTAATAACAAATTATCAACAACAAAAAATGCGTGTTTTCAACAATATCCAGCGACAAAAAACATCAAGTGAGAAAATATTGTTTCTCAAGCGATTACGCCGAACAAACCACGCACAAAACAGATAATGCATTCACAAAAATAGATTATAACGTAGAGTTAATGTAAAAATAATAAACGAAGCAAAAACATGACGAAGGAAATCGATTTTTGTTGAAAAACAAAAATATCGGCCGTTACAATATTACGATTCGATACAGGATGACGTTTTTTGGTCGATTCTTCTTATTCGTTGCGTTCGTAACGCATGAATAAACTGCGAGTGAGATTGAAAATATGATTTTTATGTTATGAAATTGTTCTACAGGTACAATGTTGCGTTTCTATATCAGCATCATTATAATATATACAATATGCAAGTTACAATATTTCATTGGAACTGGTGTAGTATCAGTTTAAAAAGCAATATAAAAATATATTAAAATATTTTTTAATAATGCATAATTAAATTATTACATATTTATGAACTGTTTGAAAATATTGTATTTTATTAAAATTATTCGATTATTATTTATTTAGAAACATATAATATATAAAATAATTATTCAGTAATGAACGTAATTAGACATTCTGGTTTATTGATGCTTTTATTTATCAAGAAATGAGAAGAATCATTTTCACTTCATTGACTCGAAAAGTTCCGAGAAATATGTGATATATAGAATGTGATTATTATAACCCATTGTATTATTCTAGATATCTTTATATTATTGAGAAAAGAACAAACTTCAATAGGATTAGTTATAATGGACACGAATAATCGAAGGACCAGAACAGATGGATTTACTTCGATTGATATTTATATCCGAATCGTATTTATACCCGAATCTTAGAGAAAATTTCTAATAAAAACTGCTGCTACTTTACATTTTTTATATTTCAAACATGATTAAGATTAAAAATCTCTTTGAATTATTGAAAAACGAGATTTAAATTCGCGGGCAAGCAAATTTTACAACATAACATTTTGGAAAGCCTCTATATATCTTTGTAATCTGTCGATTCTCATGCGGAGCAGTTTTTTCTTATCTGTTTATTAACTTAATTATTAATGGGGTATTTTCCTCAAGAAATAATTCCCGAAAAATAACAGTAGACATAATACATATCGTCATACATATTAATGTTAATTTACAAAATTACATTGAACTTAATTTTGACAAATGCAAAAAACGGGTCATTGTCTACATCTTGCAATACTATAACTTTAGAACGTCAGAGGATTATTACTGATATCAATCATTTATACATAACATATTATCAGGCCTGCCTGTTTTTTTGAGAAAGGGAGGAGAGGTGACAAATTTCCGGGGCCCGTTCTCCTTGAAAGACACGACTCTGGAAAAAATGTATGTACTAAAGTATTAATTTTTAGCCCTTTTTATATTGTACATACAACAAATAAAATAAACGCAACATTGCCTTCAAAAGCACCCATTTTTTTGATAGTACTTTTACAACAAACATTATTATTCAAAGGTGCAGACTGTAGTTTTTTGACGCGGCTCCATTTGTGTTGTTTGCAAATTATTGGCGAAATTAAAGAAAATATTCAATAAATGTAAATTAGTAGCAGTAAATTTAGGTATTCGAACTGAAAATTCAGATCAAATACCTTAAGAAGAAGCAAAGAAATAAAAAATCAACAAGAGCACCGGCTGAATTATATAAATTTAATGTTTTTATATATTGTAATGTCGATAATTTGACAACTAGATTTAATTTAGAAAAAGAAATAAATAATAAATTCAGCTTCATGTTGTTATTCATAAAAAAACCTAGAATAAACAGTCTCGAATCTATCCCAAAAATATTTCTTAAAATATGTCATTTCAATAAAATTATATCGGAATACAATTTCACCAGTAGATATATATTTTTACCAGTGAAAATATAAATTATTTGGCATCTGTAGTAAAATAATATAATTTCAACTTTTTTATATGTAGTGATAAATATTACAGTAAATGTGTATTTTTTGGTAAAGCTATATTTTCACAAGTAAAGTCTAAATAAATTTTCACCAATAGATATAAATTTCTACTAGCAAAATGACAGACATTGCATCTCACATATTGCTCCATAGCTTGTCTGCATTTCGATATTACACTATGTTTAAAAAATATGATAGCTATCCTTACATATATAGATTTCTAATATAAGAGGGTTGATTAAGTATATTCAAACTGAATTTTGGTCAATAGGAGAGCGCAAAAACAATTATCACTTCTCAGAAGGCAAAAATTCACGTCAAAAGCAATAAAATCGTGTCGGCGCCGTCGCAGTGGGAACGCTCGGTAACGAGCGTTCCCACTGCGACGGCGCCGACACGATTTTATTGCTTTTGACGTGGATTTTTGACTTCTGAGAAGGGATAATTGTTTTTTTGCGCTCTCCTATTGGGCAAAATTCGGTTTAGATGTGCTTTATTCGATTTTCACTCATAATATTCTTAAAAAAAGTCTTAATAAAAACGCTTGATAATCGAGCGTCGACACGATTTTATTGCTTTTGACCGGGACTGTAAATTCACTATATAGCAACAGTGAGCAGCAAAGAAAACACGACTAATTATCAAGTAAATATTACGAGTAGATATTTTTATTAATTTTTAATGCCTAATAATTCGCATAAAATATGATTTCAGAAAATAAATCTCAACGGTGGCAAATTTTTATATTTTTTTTTAAATAAAAAAATATATGTTAATTTACAAATAGTAAATATCTAGAAAATATATGTTTATGTAAGTGAAAATGTTATTCTTTCTGTTATATCTAATTTCATCTACATACAAATGTTTTGGTACTGAAATGATTTTGCAGTGTATTTGACAAGCCGCCATTTTTCATAATGGCGTCGCATTAGTATTAGCTTGCAATATGGCGTCCAAATTAACGAAACCCACCTCGGCCGCCGCTTAATCTTATCAATGTTATGGTCACGTTATGACACAAACAAACGCGTTAACTATTTTATTCGAAAAAAAACGCGATAAACAATACATAATATGTTAGTTTTCTATTTTTCGAGTAGCGATTGTAATCTTATCGAATATCCGCTATACTATATTTTATTCACACATCCTCTTTCCTTAGAAACCGCATTTCGGCTTCACTTCAGCCTTACAAAGATTAATTTTAATAAAATATAAATAATGATTAGTTACACTTTTGATTGAATCCGATGTTTCATTACTTTTGTGAGCATGTTTCTGAAACATAAAATAAAGGTTGATTTTCTCGGTGTATGGTGGGCGTAAGAGTTGCGACAGATTGCACCACGGAGGTGGCAGTATCATGGTCGGATATCGTCTGTCATCGCGTTTTCCGATACCGTGCAACGCAAAAGTGCTTAGATAAAAGTGGCAGGTGACCTCAGTAATCAAGTGTCAGAAGAGATTGCGGTTTCCAGCATCGGTTCGTGTCTGTAACCTGACTGGTCGGATTGAATGTCGGAGCCGTTATAGCGACGGAGACAATTTTTGCTGATCGTAATGGAAGAATTAAAATCCTCACAATATTAGTTAAGAGCACACGGGGTAATACATTTTTAATTTAGATTTCTAGTTTTAATATAATCTATAGTAGGCCTGTCCAAACTTTTAGTAGTGGCGATCTACTGCGACTTATCAATACGCAAGGAATAAATAATATTAGTCTTTATAAGAATGCTTAATAAACATTTCAGTAAAAAAAAATCCAATTTTTGGGTAGAGAACCTCCTTTTGCTCTCAAATGTTTTTGGGTAGAGAACCTCCACTTGCTCTCAAAAATGATTACATTTGTCAAGATTGTCAAGTAGAGAACTTCCGAAGGAGTGAAATATTCTTTTGACAATCGTCTGTTATAGGTTAACAAATTGTCTACGATTTTTAAAATAGCTCGTCTTAATGATATGTTTTTGTACTATTAAAATTTGTTTAAAATTTGCTTTTCATATTTATTTTTATTTATTAGATATGAATTTATAAATAATTTATGAACAAGTATTGGTTAAAATACTTTAATAATTATATATGGTAATTATATATTATATTAATTAATTTTTAATTTAACCCTCATTCTAAAAGAAAATTGGATAAACTAATGCGAAGAATAGTGCATTATTTTCGGCGAATCTTAAAAAATAATAATTTTGAGGGTCATATGATACATTGTTGACGTATTACATAACACAATGGACTAGGGCGGCGTACGAAAGGGAACTCATCTGTCATTGAAGCAATGATTACAGGTTGCATTGTGACCACTCAACGACCCAAACCGACAGGTATATGCGTTTATCCTTTTTTGTTCTCCTTTTTAGTCCTTTTTGTGTGTGCGTCCACATAATGTAAAATTACAAAATAATGAGCCGACGGCGTAAGAAAAAAAGTAATGAAATTGAATTCTTCTTGTGGGGGCAACCGCTAGCGGCTTATTAGGCCGATTTGTGATTTATATGTGTCAACTAAATTTGGATCCTTTTGAGAAATCAAATATTTATATAGTATTTTTTATATGTATGGTGTATCGAATCAGATCGATTTCGTGGCGCGGAACTTTAACGAGGTGTTATAAGTGGTAGTTGGAGGGTAAAATTTTGCCAAAATTGCTCGGGCGAGATAAGTATCGATTGTTGATCAAAGGGTCGGATTGAATAAACATTTTTCGATATTTTTCGACGTGTAGGAGTCGAAATTGCATATTGATTTTTTTCATATGAAAGTAATTTAAAATCTTGCCTAATATTAAGATATATACAGTAATAACATTATTGTTTAAAACTTTTACCTATATAATTTTTTTACGTATTAGTAAGTTCAGGAATCTGTGTTCTTTTTGTTCGCTATTAACGACATACATGCGGAAATTAATAACTCGAAATATTTATTATATGCTGATGACCAGGCCTACCGAGAGAGGGGGGAGGGGGGACGAATTCCCTCAAGTAATGAATCTGAACTAAACTTTAGCTGTTTGAGATGTATATACTGATGTATTTCAAGTATAAGTTCCTTCAGCCCTTTTTATACATTCAAGAAATAAAAGGAGCGGAACATTGCCTTCAAAAGCACCCATTTTCTAGGTAGTTCTTTTACAATAAACATTATTATTCAAAGGGACAGATTGTAGATTTTTTACGCTGCTCCATTTGTGTTAAAATTTGTTTGCAAATTATTTTCGACTTTATTGCTATTTGAACGTTTAAAAAATATTAAACATGAGAGGAAATATTCAACGAATATAAATTAGTAGCAGTAAATTTAGGTAATCGATCTGAAATTTCAGATCGAATACCTAAAAAAATCAACAACAGCACCAGCTGAATTATATAAATTTAATAATTTTATATATTGTATTTTCAGTAATTTGACTACTGGATGTGTTGCAGCAAAATAAATTAATAATAAACTTTTTTTTATTTAGAAAAATAAATATATAATAAAATTAGCTTCATGTTGTTATTCATAAAAAAATCTAGAAAAAACAGTCTCGAATCTATCCCGAAAATATTTTTTATATTATCATTTCAGTAAAATCATAACGGAATACATTTTCACCAGTAGATATATATTTTTACCAGTGCAAATATCTGTCAGGTGCTAGTAATATACAATTATATGATTTCAACTTTCTATATGTAGTAATATATATTTACCTACTCATCAGTATTTGGTAAAGTTATATTTTTACTAGTAAAGTCTAAATACATTTTCACCAGTAGATATATATTTCTACTAGCGAAAAATAATTTAACTGAAAGGCGCTAATATGTTGCTCTAAAATGTCTATGAAGCTCAATTTGACAGTTGCGAAACGACTATTTTCTGTTCAAACCCAAACCTAACCTAATAAAAGTCTAAAACTATAAATAGTATTAGATCTTTCTTTAGGTCAAGTCTAAAATACAAACTAAGCCAGCTCATCTCTCAGTGAAAAATAAGCATACCACATATTGCTCTATAGTTTGTCTGCATTTCGATATTATACTATATTTTAAAAATATTATTGCTATCCTTACCAATATTACAATGGGCTTCTAATATAATAAGGCTGATCAAAGCATATTCAAACCAAATTTTGGTCAATAAGGGGGCGCAAAAGCAATTATCACTTCTCAGAAAGAAAAAATTCACGTCAAAAGCAATAAAATCGTGTCGGCGCCGTCGCAATGGGAACGCTCGGAAACGAGCGTTCCCACTGCGGCGGCGCCGGCACGGTTTTATTGCTTTTGACGTGGATTTTTGACTTCTGAGAAGTGATAATTGTTTTTTGCGTTCTCCTATTGGGCAGAATTCGGTTTAGATGTGCTTTATTTGATATTTTTATAAAAAGTATTAATATAATCGCTTGATAATCGGGTGTTTTTACCGCGATGGCACGTTTTTATTGCTTTTGACCTGAACTGGAAATTCACTATATGGCAACACTGAACAGCAAAGAAAACATGACTAATTATCAAGCAAAAATTATGAATAGATATTTTTAATAGTTTTTAATGTCTAATAAAAATATTTCGCATAAAATATGATTTCAGAAAATATATTGCAACGGTGGCTAATTTATTTGTAGAATAGAAAGGGTTAACTCGTATCTATTATTATTTATTTAAGAAATAATATTACGATGTTAAAAAATATATAAAATGCCATTATTGTCATGAGGCCCGGAATCATTGTTTTTCCAGGACCTGGTTCGCTCTGTAAACCTGGCAAAGATTTAAATCTTATATAAATAAGACAAGTAGTTGAAAAAAAATAGCAATCAAAAAATTAATATTAAAATAAAATAAAGATATGTTCTTACTTTTTAATGTTGAATTTTAGTTAATAACACTTTTTATGTTTATATTGAATTATATGTATGGCTATTTAATTATAAATTAATTATTAAAATATATGATACTGATAGGTAAGGTAAGCTAATTTATTTATATGGATGCATTTTTTGCTCCTCACATTCTAATTTCCGCGGTAGCTGACTCCTCGGGGCAAGTGTCCGAAGGTGGAGAAGCAGAAGAAGCAGATCGTCCGTACCAACCGGCTGTGGTTTTGTGGTCAGAGCCTCCTGCTCCTTTCCCCTCGAAAATTGTACGACCTTAAACGTAGTACACCACCCACAATTTAACACGCATTCTTTTATCGCCATTAATACTGGCATGATACGTCGGTAGGTAGGGTCAATACCTCCACCGCCGCACTTACGTAATAATAATCCTACCCCTGACCCCGCCCAATGGGATTTTTGTCAATGGGATACGAGAGCCCATTGATGGTGGAAGTCAGTGGTGCAAGTCAAAGAACGCTGACCGAATTCCACTGACCGCAGGAAAAACTTAAGCTCAGTTAGTGAATGGGGTTTATACTATTATTGTATAGGATACACTGTAATATATATATTGTTGGACAAAAAACTTTTTGGAGGCCATCAAGATATCTATCAATTTTAAGTATTTAGAAACACATAAGAATCAAATTTTTGCTATACATATTTGCAGAAATGTAGAGCATCAAATAACATTTTTGTTTTTAAAAAAGGATTGCAATTCTTTGCTTAAAATGCAAAAAAACAGTTCTATCATTATCAATGGTCATTTATATTATTTAGTTTCATCATAAATAAACCCATATCTATAGTTAAAATTTAACAACAAATTGCTGAAAAATACTATTTTGTATTTTTTATTAAAATAATACTAATGATATCATATATATCAAAAAACAATAAAAAAGTTAATCATACTCTACAAAAACTTTGCACTTTTTGCTACACAAATAGAATTACTCGATTGAGATGTAAAATTACAGACTAATTTTAAGTGTATCGCTTGTTTTTCCGCAAAAGCCTCTTCTATTTCATTTTTGTATGGAAAAATAATTGGTTTGTTAGTATATTATATGTTATAATGAAAATCAATTTTATTTATTAAATTATTAAAAACAATGATTTTATGATTTGATTAGAAAAATTTCTATGAACAAAATTTGTTTAAGAAATCTAAAAATTTTCATAAAAATCATTGTTTTTAATAGTTTAATAAATAAAAATGATTTTTATTATACTATAACATATAAAAAAATAATTTTATATAAATTTGAATATTAATACAAATTTATATCTTATTAATTTTTGCTAACATTTATATTGTTTATTTTGCATAATTTTTATAAGTAATTATGTCATGTAGCTAAATATTTTCCACTGATTTACACGCTATAAATTTTTATTGGCAGAAAAATTCGAATATTTAATTTATATTATATGTTAAGTTATGTGCGACTATAAAAAAATGATTAATAAACCAAAAATATATACATATACATCATTATAATAACAAAAATTGTCCTACAACTTTATAATCACATTCGCTGAAGTTTTAACAATCTTTTCCTCTATAAATAAAAATGTTTAACGAAAGTAAACTGAATAAATTTATTTAAAAATTATAAATTAAAGTACTAAATTTCGGAAATAACTATGCTAGTTACTTAATATTATATAACTACGAAAAAAAATCAATATAACCATTTAAATAATTTTATGAGGAACAATATTATATAAAATATAATAGAACATACCTGATAGAATTTTATTATTTTTTTAAGAAATGAAATGATAATATGCAAAATTATTTAATATCCAGGTACTTTGAGCTAAAGAATTGAAAAAAATATTATAAACATATTAGACCAGTGGTTCTTAACCGGTGCACCGCGGTGCACCAGTGCACCGCGAGCTTATTGCTAGTGCACCGCGAGAAAATTAGTAAAAACAAAAAATCCGCAAAATAGTAAAATCTTAATGTTTCAATCAATTTATATTTTATTATAGTCGTGATACCCCACAATGGATAAATTTATTACTAAACGAAATTGTGAATGAGACTAAAATATTAATGACACTGGGAGTACAAGTGGAAGAAGTAGTGACGATGTTACTAGACATCATACGTCTCATACAAAAGAAAATATATCCAGTAAAATAAAAAAAAATAATGGACAGTATTTTGAAGAATATTTACGTTTCAGTTTTACTAGCATCAACGAGGAAGGATATCACATTCCACTATGTGTTGTATTTGGAGAAAAACTGTCCAATAGCGCGATGGATACTGACAAGTTAAATCGCCTCTTCACTACGAAGCACGCCGATCTTGCGTCAAAAAGTAAAGATTACTTCAAAAGATTGTTAAGCATGCAAAATAAACAAGCGAAATATTTTGTAAAAACTGTTAAAATTTCCGATAAGGCACAACTGGCGTCATACAAGATTGCTGAATTGATTGCTGTACAATTAAAACCACATACTATAGCAGAGTCTCTAATTTTACCTGCATATTGTGAAATAGGAAAAATTATGTTTGGTGATGAAGCAAAAAGGAAATTATGAGAATTCGTCTTTCAAACGATACAATAAAAAAAAATTAAATATGTCGGATGATACTGAGAAAACAGTTAACGATAAACTTTCCAAGCGATATTTTGTTTTACAAGTCGACGAATCTACTGACATTAGCGGTAAGGCACAAATACTAGGATTCGTTCGTTTCATAAATGAAAACAAAATAGTGAATCAATATCTATGCTGCAAAGAACTTACCGAGCATACGACAGGACAAGATGTTTTTGATCCTTTTTATTCATATTTAGAACAATTTAAAATATCATGGGAGTTATGTGCAGGAATTTGTATGTATGGTGCTCCTTCAATGGCAGGCTCATTTAAAGAATTTGTAACCCTTGCAAAGACAAGAACACCTAATATTATATCTACTCACTGTTTTTTACATAGAGAATCTTTAGTTTCGAAAACATTACCAGCAGCACTAAAACCTGTACTAGATCAAGTTGTAAATATAGTGAATTTCATAAAATCAAGACCTTTAAAAACACGCATGTTTAAAAAACTTTGCATTTCTATGGAAGCTATATACGAGTGTTTGCCTTTTCACACTGAAGTCAGGTGGTTATCTAAGGGTAAAGTTTTATGCCGATTCATAGAACTTAAGAATGAATTGTTAATCTTTTTTCGAAATGAAGGTATGGATGATTTTGTAAAATGTCTTCAGAATAATGATTGGTATGCTAAAGTGGCATATTCAGCAGATATTTTTAATTACTTAAATAACGTTAACACAAGCATTCAAAGAAAAAACGAAAAATTCATGACATCCATTGACAAATTGACAGGATTTCGGAAAAAAATAACTCTTTCGAAAAATCGAATAATAGAAAAAAAAGTAGATATGTTTCCTTCACTTAACGAAAACATTCCCAAGGGAGTTATTTCCGCAATAATAGAACATTTAACTTCATTGGAAGAAAAGATTGCACATTATTTTCCATTCTTAAATATAGAAAATTATGACCGGATACAAAATCATCAAATTAGTCTCATTGTCGACTGATCGTACTCTAAAAATTAAATTTTCCGAAATAACTATGAAGAATTTTTGGATTACTGTCCAAGAGGAATATTCAGTTCTTAACATGAAGGCACTGAAAATTTTGTTACAGTTTTCAACATCATATTTGTGTGAGCTTGGTTTTTCAACAACAACTAATATGAAAACTAAAAAACGAGAAAGACAGAAAAAAAATTAAACGAAGAATTCAGGGTAACTACATAAAATATTCGACCTAATATTTTTGATATCTGCAAAAGCCAACAAGCTCAGGTATCACATTAATTAATTTTTGATTGATCATATAAATTCTATTACGTTAAGCAGGAACGTCATTTTGGGTAAACAAAGGGTGGAAAATGCACCACTTAGATTTGCCACCCAAAGAGCACCTTAAAATATTAATACAAATATTTTTAATAAAACACGTAATTAAAAATCGGTTCTAGGGAAAAATTAACTATCTAAATTTATTTTCAATACTAAACTTTTTAATATATTTTTTTTTTAAATATGTAAAAAATTTGTATGTAATTTTGTATGTAACTATTATTTTTTTTAAATATGTAAGAAAAATTATGTCCACATATTTTTTTCGACCTCTTAATTCTGGTGCACCGCCATTTTTTCCCATGATCAAAAGTGCACCGTGACTTTGAAAAGGTTAAGAACCACTGTATTAGACACTATAGGGTTTTATATTTCAGGAATTTTCTGAATTAGAAACATAAATTACATTTCTTTTGAGCCCATTCACAGCTACAGACGAAAATGTGTCTACAAAAATTGTATCACATTTTCAAATTAGTAATGTAGAAGATATAGATTTGGAAGTCATAAATTTAAAATCTCTGCATAATAATGAAACATTCTGGAATTTAGATGATAACAATACATATCCATTATTAAGAAAATGTGCTCAAAAAATTTACTCTGATTGTGCCTCAACATATGCATGTGAATCGCAATTTTCTCGTGAAAAAAGTAGTTGATATTTTGATTATGAGTGTGATCAACAAATTAAAATGTCCGAAAAGATCAGTGTCCGGAAAGATCGTGTCTGCAAAAGTCCGGAAAAATCCGAACACCATTTAATTTATATGCAAATTCACACAACACAAATGCCGATACGAATTTGCTCTTTATGTACATCAAAGTATATACTTGTACAATAAATTCGATCAAATTATGTATTTAAAATTGTCCATCAATTTTGCTGAATTAATTCAACTGCAGCTGATGCTGCAGAAAAAGTTGAAATGATGTCTCTTACTAAACGGTATGTAATAATAAATTGTCTTTTACCTTATACGCCCTCACTTATTATTAATTTGTACAGCACTATTTTATTCATATTTTATAAAATTTAAAAAGTTTAACGACTACGAAAGTAATTAATGATTAATTAAAGCAATTTTTTTTTAATAAATAATATTTTACAAGCAAATAATTGATTTTTAGCTTTCGAATACTTCATCCATTTTTTATTCAATATTTGAATAGTTGAGATGCTTAGAATTAATAAGCACGGTGGTTGCCAATGTCTGGAATCAGACATGTCACCAGAAGAAGAAGAAGAATCATGCAAGAAATTACATTAAAAATATAATGGTATAATGGTACGTTTAACGATTGCTTAATTCAATCTTATGACGTGCTTCAGAGTTTTAATGCTCATCTCCAAACTTGGCATGATTTTCCGAGGCTCGTTTCACGATTTGAGCAACGGCGATAATTTGCCTGATCTGCCGGCTTTTCTATTACGAAATGCAGTTAGCATAGAATCAGGAACTTCATAGAAGAAGCAGAGGAGGCCATTAAGCGTCGTGATGCGGCTCCATCCATCCGGTGGCGCTATTATGAGCCGAGTGATGAACACGAGGCACCGAAATGAGGTACAAAATAAACAGCGAAATGAGCGAGTGGTGATGGCGCCTGCTACTGGTAAACTCTCTCATCAGCCAAATGAGCCAGACCCGTTGCCGCCTCGTGCAAATTGAGACTCGTTCCGACAAGGGGTTGCTTGCTTGTGTGCTTCGCGGCCGTGCTGCGATAATAGCCAATCTTCGTGTCGCTAATTTGTACCGTCAGCTTCCCGCTATACTTTGGTGTAGCTTGGAAGAATTTGATTTTCACAACTGTGAGACAGTGGCGGAACTATGTGGCGCAAGACTCAGCAATGCCATGCAACATCATTGCTTCATGTTCATGTTAATATTATTTAGAAGTGTATTTTTTAATCTGTATTTTGCTAACATTGAATCTGGTTATATTAATCATTTTTGTTATTGATGGAAAATAAACAAACGAGAAAATTTATTTGAACAAGTTCAAAACAGGTCCAGAAGAAACTGCTCGTAAATTAATCCATTCTGACATACAGTTATACAGTATCTAATATGTTTTACAATTCGCAAGAGAAGCAGCATTGGGTCCGCTCAATACTTAAAATACACTTTTCACAATATATCATTTTTTTATATCTAAAATTCTATTACTTATTATATTTTTTTATTAAAAATAGTTTTTTTAACTGAAAATAAGTATGATATGTCTCAAAACGGGAAATCTTACACCATCACAGTAAACACAGTGCGTGTCGATTTATATCACTTGACAATATTAGTCTGAAATATAAAACAGAATTCATTTAACACTTAATCGACGAGTCATTTTTTGCCGCGTGATTTTCGCGCAGCACAGAGTTACATCAGTGCCTTACTTTTTAGCATTAAAAATTAATTTAATTATTAAATTTCGGTCATTTGCCGTTTAAAATCAGAAGATGCGAGAATAATGCCATTTTAAGATATGTTTTATTGATTTGCTTTGCACTTGAATGAAATTTCTGGTAACATTTTACGGTCTCTATGTATAAATTATACAAAGAAATAAATTATATTTCTATACCAGAGTAACTGTCCTAATCGCTTAAAGTCGCTAAATATTAGAACGAGAATTTGTCACCTTTTTATACTATATGTATATTTTTTGCATTTTCGTAATATCCGTCCGCACACGATATTTGGTGTAAAAAATTTTACGTGAAATATTTGTTTAATGTACTTTGAAAGTAAATTCCATTGCAATTAAAGTACAATGGCACCTTGGCCCCACTACACCACTGGATATAATGCTTTTTGATACAAAAACTACTTTATCGCCATCAAAAATAGATCTTCTAAATATCTCAGCTTAGTTTGCTAATAACCCTTATACACCATATTGTTTAAAAATGAAGGCTATTGAAAAAAACAAAAATTAACTATAAAAATAAAATGAATTTCACATTTTTGTATACAAGATTTGACTTTTTTAACACCCGCTATTTTGAAAAAATATTGTGAACTATTCAATAGATTATAAATTTATAGTCACTAATGAATTTGTATTTTTCCCTTTTTCTTCTTTATTACACAAACTAAAAAAGTTTATTGCCAGAAACTGCAAGTGCAAAAGTGTTCAAACTATAATAAAAAAATCTGTGCAAAAACTACTTAAAAAGAATTAGTAATAAAAAAAACTATATGAGCGTGTATGATGGGCTTCGCGCTAGTGACCCGACGCGGCTGCTAATCATATGGTGTTCATGGCGTAGAAAGGGTTAAACAATGTTTTTGCTATGTGTACTGTTAAGAAACGTACAGTGCAAATATGGTTTAAAAAACATCCTGCTGGTGATGAGAGCATTGAATACGAAGAAGGTCGTGAGCGTCATTCCTCAGATGCAAAATCATGCACAGAGTATTTTAAAACAGTTAAGAAAATAAAAACACTTGAAAAATGGGTGCCGCGCAATATCACCATTTCAATTTTTTACTGCACTTATAATACGTAACAGAAACGATATATTTTTTCTCGTAATGTATTTTTTTTACAACAACAAAAAAGCGCTCTGCACAATAGTTAGACAGAAATAAAGTCATAAAACAATGTGCGAAGCCGAAATTATAGCAAAATAAATTATTTACTAATGATCTGTGCTCGACATAATCCGGTATAATTTTTGAATACTTCTGAAACCATTACAGCATCTTAAAAAAATAAATCAACAAATATCAACAATCATTAATCAGACATTTTTATTTGTTTTTAATAGAATTTTTATAATTTCTCACGGGGTTTCTTTAACAACAAAGAGATTGCATTAATAAAACTACTACACAAATACTGACTATTTTGACCTAATGACAAGGTGCTGAAACATTTATAAAGTTAAAGTTAAAATTTGAATACAGTGCTTTTTCAACAGAGGGTTAAAAATAATCGGGGCATTTCGGGATCGCTTCTCGTATTCATTTCATCCCGATTTTGTCAATCGGGAAGAAGTGGATACCTTCCATTCCGGAATATCAGAAACACACATTTAGCTTTATTCATCGCTGTATTTTTCACCGCCTTACGGTTAACGTAGACCCCATCGAAACAATTTAAATTAAATCTACTTTCATTAAAGACCGTCGGTCTTCTTTAAATAAAAATGGTTCTAAAATGGTTCAAGTTTTGTGTTGATTGATCTATTTAATACGTGATAAGCGTATTTATTCCATAAATAACATTTTTTTATCAGGAAGAAGTTGCTTATACCCCCTTTACTAAGCCACATCTAAGGGTTGCCTACACTTATATTTTTATTTAATGCATTCAAAACACTCGCCAGTTTTACGCCTATTACAAGGGTACTTAATATTACACTTAACGCAATTTATTGCTTAACAGATAGGCTGTGATTTTTTCTTGTCCTTAACCTAATTGAGAAATATATAATAATTTGGATTTTTTTACTGTAGAAATGTAAAAAATGTAGACGATTTGTCATTATTTTTATTGCAAAAGTTGACGGAAAATTGACTAACAAGTCACTCAAAAGTGATATATATATAGACATACTAAAAATTTCGAATTAAACTCTTATGATTTAGAAAAGTGATACTTTTTTGCACGTTATGTATAGTTACATATTTCAAAATAATAAAATTGCATATTAATAGTTAATATATACGAAATAATATTGATCGCACATTGCCTGACTTTATAAAGTACAACAATATGCTCGAACATTGCAATAATATTTACTTATTACATAAAATTAAAATTTAATAAATATCAAAATTCATTTATATATTTAGTATGAGTCACGTTGATCTCTCCTAATAGAAGTTTGCAGTTAATTAGGAGTTGTTTCACAGTAACCGCACGCATAATTGTAACAACAGCAACAAAAACACCACACAGCTCTCTAATTGCATATTGACGATTCAACCCTAATATCGGTCATACAAAAAATTTGCGACATAAAATACAATACATTATTTGATATAGTAATGCACTTTTTGAACGCCCTATACCAGATTTGTATTAGCTTATGATTATGATATGGTTACTGCACCTGCAGCCAAATTAGAATCCCAATTTGTGTACAATCCGTTCTATATGAATAACAACACAATCGGCCGACTTCCCGTTCTTGCGGCCATTTCTCTGAATCCACATCTGTATCACGCTTCAGTGGTTCTAAAATAGTTTACTGTGTAACGTGTGATTTATTATAGATTTTTATACCACCCAGATAGTGCAGCTAATATATGAAATTGATATTTGAAATAAAAAAATATAAATTCGGCTGTGGTTATATCGCGAAGCATAATTGCAATTAAAGTTTGACGATCGATGGTTTAACCCATTAGCCGCCGCTCGCGTTACAACCACATCGATAATTATCCAATACCTGGCTGCCCGGTAGCCGTTTTAGATATTAATCACCGTGGACAATGTTAACTCTTTTGTCGGCGCTAAAATTGATCAAACACGAGAGGGGTCATGTTATTAGAGACAATAAAAAATTGGACCTCACTCTATGATTTTTTTTGCTATAGATCAGTGCGTGCGGTTATCTTTTTATTGAAAACGGCCTCCGATAGTTATTGTCCTTAAATGTGTCTTATGGATGCAATAAAAACTATTATTCCTTTCCAATTTGTTTTTTTTTCAGATAAATATTCTTATAGCGGATGCTGTACGTGTAATCGAATCTCGTTTTCAAATTATCGCATCGATTGCTAATATTTTTTTTGATATGATAATGTATTTATAATTTGGATATATTTATGACATGCGTACAATATATCGTTTTATGATTTTAGTATACCCATTATAAAATGTTTCGACTTTGTAAAACTTAGTTTAATTCGTATCTAATATTTTTAAATTCCACTATAATTTTGCAGCTCTAATTTTAATATAAAATCACGACACTGCAAAAAGTTCGAAATAATCAAACTTATATGTAGATTTTGTAATTTAGATTATTTTTATTAAATTATTTATTGCCTATTAAAAATATAGAGAAATTGAAATTTTTGATTAGTTTTACCTACTTCGAATGCTGATATATAATATTAGAAGAACTGAAGTTGCAATTTAGATTTTTGTGGTAAATCTTCCTTAAATGTTTTCGGGATTAGCGATCCTCATTTATATTTCGCTTTAAAAAATGGGCTATACTGTTTATGGAAAATTGTTGATATTGTCATTTGACGACGGAAATAAATTAAGGGCTATTTAAGCCTGTCACTTAAAATTGATTTTAATAATTGTATATACATATATATTTTTTAAATATTTTATAACATAATATATCTAAAAATATATTTGGATATCAAATTTTAAAAATATTGAAATACTGAAATTTTAAATTAACTTAAATTTTATATAATCAACTTGATTTCAATTTTTTTTATAGTTATTGTATGTGAAATTTTACATACATAAACTATAAAAATATATAGTTTTTTTTATAGTTTATAAACATCTGTAAAATTATAATATATGTAGATTTAATCAACATATATTATAATTTTGCATAGATTAAATCAAGATTATTGAATTTTTATTTAAAAAAAGATTTATTAATATGCACAATTAACATATAATATAATCAATCGTATTGTAAGAATTAAAAAAAATTGTGCTCAGAAATCGAGATTTTCATTTTTATATATAAATTTGAGTTTTTTATGTATAATTTCTAGATTTAAATATTTTCTCATGTAATTTAAATGCAAGATATATTGTGTTGATATGATATGTATAAATCAACAAAGAAAATATATCAATATTATATATAATGTAAGATTAGATATTAAATATTAAAATATTAGCTACTATGTAATTATGTTTGTTAAGGCCAAGAAATGAAGCCAACGGCCAGCAAGCTCTTCATATAACCGTAAAATAAATTTAAAATACTGGTGTAAATAACAACAGTTGATTCAGTATTAAATGCACTATATGCATATAAAATTCCCTATAACTAATATAGCTTGATTAGTAAAAAAAAGTATTTTCTATGCCATAATTTAAAAATTCAATCCATAATGAATATAGATTTCTTAGGATAAGATTTCATTTTATGTTCTTCGTTATGGTGTAATAATTCATGAGATATTTATACATTTTTCAACCATCTGCTGCTTACATTACAACATTAAACTAATTAATCAGTTTATATGATTAGAAAAAGGATAATTTTAAATATCGAAAAATGTATAACATAGAGCAAAATATTTAAAATATGATATTGATCTGTTTTTATATTATATTATATTATATTTTCGCCAATAAAAATATATATGTATCTACCGGTGATATGAGCTCACTGAAATTCCAGCGAAAATATAACTTCACGAGTAATACACATTCATTGTAACATATACATACAAATATGTATATTTGCAATCAGTATAAAAAAACAATATTGTTATTACAGCACATTTATTTGCAATTTAATTTAAATGTTAAATTATTGTTTTATATAAAAATATAATATTTTCAAAAATTATGTTTCTAAAACTGAGAAACTGATTTTTGTTAATATATTAATTTACATTAGATTTGAGTGATATTTTGATAGTTTTTAGAAAAAAAATTGTTCTTAAAATATAAATTGGTTAGAAAGAAATACCATTGTTCAATTATATATTTTTTAATTTTAAGTTAACGAATGGTTAAAAAGCAAGTAAATTAAAATTCATGAACGTTAATAAATATATATTGTTCATGCTTTTCAGGAAGTTTTTATCTTAAAATCTTGAATCAATAATTTCAATTGAAACAATTCGATTGCAGATTAGTGCGTGCATCAGAGTGATAAGTTGGAAAATCGAATCCCATTACACGTCCATACATTACATCCATACACATCCATACACATCATACACGTGGCAGATTAAGGGTTAATTTGACGATGGGACCGGCGGTAAATCAAGCCGGCCATTTCCAGCTAATCACGATGCGCCAATGTGAGAAACCGCAATACAAATGTAGACAAATGCATTAACCGCACGGCGTGAACTTCCTACTGCTACCCCAATTGCGAATTTTAGTTCGAAGAAGAAGCAAGCCGAAATTGAGCTAATTTAGTAGACATATAATATAACTGTATTAACTATTTGATGTGTGTGTGTGTTCGTTGCAGAAAAAAAGAAATCGAATTCAAATGAGCTGGTTCCCATGAGACGGTGATGATACATGTAATCCGTATTGGTCCAATTACGTGTGTTGTTTTTTTTCGTGCTGTGCTGCCGTTGGTCGAGCAATTCTATCAAAATATTAGTTATGTCCCACGATACCATTTCGAACGGGGGCAGAAAGCCTCTGGCAAAAAACACAGTGGCGGCGTGAGTGTGTCTAAAAAATTACACAATGGTTTGCAATGTTATATATAGATTGTGTTTAAAAATAAATTAGCAAAATTCATCTCTACTTTCTTTGCTTATAAAGGATACTTAAAAGTAAATTTTAATTGGATTTTAACAATTATTAAGAGATCTAGGTTATAATTAGAAATTTTACTAGCAAAAAAAGTAAAATTTTCTTTATTAAACTTTCAATAAAAATCGTGATTAGTTTTGATTTAAAAGGATAATTAATGTTATCTTGGTAATTTCATTATTTATAGCATTAAAAGTTTTCTTAAAATAGATTTTATATTTGTTATGACTACACTCTCAGCGTAAAAATATGCATGAATGTTATTGTTGACATCAGATTCACATGCCATTCGTAAACGTCTTACTATAGAGCGAACAGAAAGCGAAAATTGACGTTTTGACAGATTATATTCAGTCGGTCACCACCGACATATGAACGGTGAGTCGCAGAAAATAAATGTTTAGATTTAGATCGTAGTTTTATAATTCAGTCTTATTGGATATTTCATCCCGATATTTTGTTAGCTATGTTTTATTACCTAATTTTTTCACATATAAATAAGTAAAGAGATAGGAAAACCATTTTAATTAGGATATTGAATATATTAATTTATTGCAAATTTCACTCACACATTTAGATTGAGTTCTTACCAATATAGGGGCGGATTTATAAAGTAAAATAATCATCTTTTTTATTAAATCTTCCGTTGTAAATTGACAAGCATAAGCCTAATGCGTTACAATGGAGTAAATCTGTACCAACTGAGCAAATCAATCAGATATAACGAATACCCACAAGTAAGTATTAAGCACTAGACTGAAAATCTGGGAATCTGTGACATCTATGTTAATAATTATAAATTATTATGTGTGATATAATTTATGACCAATAGATGTCACTGAAGCTGGGACCATTTTTTTATAATAGCACATTTTTTATAAATAAAAAACGAGTACCCCTGCCGGGGCTCGAACTCACAACCTCAGAGTTATTGGTCTGAGACGTTACAGACTGCGCAATTCCGTCTTTAAATATTAAATGGGCGGCTTAGAAAAATTACAATAATGAATCAAAATATATATCTAAGTATTTAACTATATTAAACCATAACTTTCAACGAATAATTGTATAACTTAGAAACTAAATAGATGAAATATCATATTGGAATATTTTTACAAAATTTATAAAATTTCATTTAAATTGTAACATGCAGTTCGAAGATTTTGCAAGTATGATTATAAAAATATTTTGCTCCATTAAATCAGCTATAATTTAATTAAATATATTCATAATATTTAATTTTTTTTTTAATATAGTGATTATCTGTAGTTTTAATAAATGGCAAGTAATTATTAAACGGTTAAATATATGTTACTGGATATTGTTTTTTTGTCAGAATAACGTTAATTTGTGTTACTATACATTATGCATTATAAATTATGTTTATACAAAAATCTCATATATATAAAATAATAAATTTAGTTTTAGTTTTATCGTAATGACGGATTAAAAGTCGCAGTCGGAACAGAATTAAAATAGCCCAATATCAAGTTAATTTTTTTATGAATAATAAATAGGGCAATTTTATTTTTATTTGACATAAAAATATAATTGGCTAATTCTTTCATGAATATGTTTAAAAATTACATATTAAATATAATTTTTTCAAGAAGTTTGTTGATTTCTTAAGAATTTTCAGAGCCTTTTTTGTTGAAAATTAAATGTGTACGAATATTTTTTACCGCTGCATAAAAAAGAGTGGGTCTGGTCCAAATGTTGTGAAAATAAATGTATTTTTTAGAACTTTTGTTTAGAGGTCAGAAGTAAATATTAATTGTTACCACGTTTTTTGCTTTAGTAATCTAAGAACTACATTTAAAATCAGATAGAAACCGCTCAGTAAAGTTTTCCTGACGGTAAACTTAAATCTCGTTTTTTTATTAATTCAAAGACATTAAAAATATAAAGTAGCAACAGATGTAAGAGACAATTTTCCTTACGATTGTAACAAATCGTCCATTATAACAAATCATCATTCTATTGAAATTTGCTGTGTAAACGATCATTCAGTTAATCAATAATATAAATACATATACTATTGTATTATATTCAAATTTTATTTATATATTAAAATTTTCTAAGAAAAATCGATAAATGAAAATAAAAACCCTCATTTCTCGAGCAATCAAAAACATAAAGAAACCAGAATGTCTAAAATTACCCAACATATTAAATTTGATATGCCCTGCACTGACAATCCAATTTTTCCTATAAAAATGTTTATGAAGTATTGTAAAAGGAAATCATTTATAATGAAATACTTTCATATGTATTTACAATTTTAGCATATACAGTAGAACCCCCAATAACACGGTAAATTGGGGACGTGTTATTGCGGGGTCACACGCGCCTGATTCGTACGTACGTATTGCAAAAAAATGTATGAGAATTTTCAAGAACCCCAACTACACGCACCCAAATAGCACGTCCCCAATTTACCGTGTTATTGGGGGTCTACTGTATCAAAAATTGCTCATAATATATGTATCTAATAATTATGAAGGGTCAGCAAAGCTCTGGTCGTAGATAGTAAATCGTTATAGTGAAAACTAGTTCTGTTAAAATATTAACCAGTAACTATATATTCAGTTAATAACATATAACATGATAAACTAACCCAGTAATAAATACTGAGCATAAAACTACTGCGCATTTATTTTAGTGTGTGATCATTTATTAAAAACATTGATCGTTCAATTACTGAAAATTACTTAATGCACTTAATAAATTAACTGCAATATTTTCCGCTGATAACTAATTAAAAATGAAAGCCATTTAGTTTAACTAAATGTAAATTGAATAGATATATTTAGCTCGAAACTTTGATATATAAACATTTTTTCTCTATGCATTTTAGATTTAGTTTAACTTTCAATTGCATTGCATATTTAATTTGTTACTTAGCTAAAGTTAACTAGCTTTTTATTTTTTCATGAGCATAAACATTTCATAGTGTTACATATTTGTTTATAAAATGTAGTTTATAAAAATGGCACGACTCATAAAATCAAAATTTGATGGTAAAATTTTCTAAAAATATATTTAGAATATATAAAGGTATGTTTTATTAAATTGCTTTAGCATATAGTGATATTAAAATATTTTTAAATTAATGCGTCGCCCCTGTACTCAATATGGAACGTGATAAATAAACTCGCAAGTAAGAGGCGATCATTTGTTGATCGTACGGCATGTTTGCTGTAGTGTTGGCCCTCAATGGGAGATAATGATGGCCGTTGTTTATTTTCTGGTCATCTCGGACAATCGATTCGATATTCCTCAGCTCTAACAGCTTCCATGAATGAACCAGGAGGGTTGCGAGAGATAATCCGCATATCGGAGAGAACATTGTAATCGAGGGTGAACATTTATTATAATCGGATATAAAATTCCTGTACTCTTAGCCATAACATAAAATATTATTATATTAAATAAAAGTTGTTCTACTTAATATGATGGCATAAAACGTTCGTCCAAAGAAAATTTAATGCTACATGCTGTGCATTATATATAATTTAATAAATCAAAAAATGCTACACACACATTATGCGTCGTGTACAGGTTCCAGTAGCCGTTTCCTCCGTATAACTATCGAAAGATTGTCGATCGATACACTTTGTTTTTTGAGCAACTTTGCGGTTACCGTCTCTGGGATCGTCCGGAGATAGAATATAGACGCACTAGATTGGCCGGCAATAACAATCAGTACTACCAGAATTGATCGATGAATGCTATTATGAAAGGCGGGTTGAAGAAAAAAAAACAATCTGGTCGAAATGGAAAAAAATGTATATAAAGACGGATAAAAAAATAATCGCTCACAGCGATGGAAAAGTTGGTAGCACTGTCACGTAGAGTAAAATGACGTGTTACAGACGTTTTATTGATAGAATATTTGAGCAATTTAGATGCAGATAATCTTATAGTTATATTAATAAATTAAAATGACTCACCGTTCGGCTGGACGTTCGCGTTTGGTTTGTACTCTTGGCAGTCTTGTCCTGATGATGACACTGATGGCTTTCTCTTGTACTCTAACTCTCTGAGATGACTGGTGAATGGTGGTTCTAAAAACGGTCTTTGGCTCAAAGGTCCTATCTGACCTATTCCTATCGTCCTCAGCTGGTGGGGTCCTCCGGCCGAACCTGGCCAAAGTGTATTGGTCATTTCGTCTGATTGGAATGGATAAAAAAATTATTATTACTTAGAAATATATAAAGCATTTCTTAAAGTAGCTAATTCGTATTATTTTAGGAACTAAACTTTATTCTTTGTTCAATTATAAGTGAATAATATATAAGCTTGGCTCCTGAGTTCATGTTTCGACATGTGTTAGTCGCTGGCTCGATATGGTCAATTATGAGAAATGCTCAAATTTTTGACAACAAAAGGACGATAATGAAGCATCGCGTGCAGAAAATTAGTGATAGCTTTTCAATTTTTTAAGCAAAATATAAAAAATGGCGCGTGTGCGTTTTTTTTTGATACAGTACATTATAATAAATATTAATTGTTACTTCTATTATGATATTTTTTAAAGAAATGTTGCATTTTTTTAAATATTAGTTTAATAAAAATATCACATTGAAATATTTTAACAAAAGTAATGAAATTGTAGCACACGGTTCGAAGATACAGATTTATTTTAGTCACGTATTATTTGTGTCTAGCGTAATAAATTATATTATACTTTTAGTTGATTTTTGCTCAAAATGAAAAAATGTAATATTTCGCGTCGTTTGTATCATTTATAATTTATAAATGAAAAAATAGATTCTCGATTTATGCACTATAAAAAGGCGTCAATAATTTATGTTTATACAAGAAGAGAAAATGAGTAAATCTTACTGACTTAACTGACTATAATGTTATCTAAAAAATATAAAGGTCCCTCAATCATACTTTTTATTTTAGACAACAAATTAAATGGTCAGTAACTTTTAAATAAAGCAATATATTGGTATGTATTTTTTTATAAGTTAATAATTTATGTCGCATTTAATTGAATGGTAATGGAATATACGAATATATTATAAATCAATTTATTAAAATCAAAATAAATATGATGGAAGCAAAATAAAAATAAAATAATGTTATTATAATCATACATTTTCTATACGTAAACTCTAGTTGATTTAAGATTGTATTGTATTACTAACAGTGTAATTAATACCAAAGAGGTATACGCGTAACGAAATAATTAAAAAAAAACAGTAAAATATACACATATGAATGTATTATTTAAAGATTAGCCAATAAGTTTTTAGAAGAATGGTTAAGGCCAAGATAGGAAATTAACGGCCAAAAAGACCGCTCTTAACTTTGATTTTATTGTTGTTCAATACATATACAATATTCTCTATGTGCAAAAAGAATTTATTTTTAGAGAATTTTTAATACCTAATATGTACGAGCTAGCTTGACTTTTATTTATTCGTAATATTAGGAAAATCTAGATAAACATAATCTATGATTTTCGATCATTAATTTTGACCTTCCAGACACAATGATAATTGAAAAAAACAAAACACTAAGATCCATATGGGATTCTAACTTAGGTCTTTCAGGTCAATAGTCAGCGAATTATATCATTCTTCTAACGTAATGGTAAAAATCTTGGTAAATACTACATAAATACACACAGGAGCATGAAAAAAACGCATCATGCTTCAGGGCTAGTCTAATATTTATTTCATCATTTTTAATTATATTCTGAACATTTTTTTTAATATCATATTTAATGCATTGAATAAATTGCAACTAACTAAATTCAAACAAAAAAGCAGGGCTGTGGAGTCGTTAAAAAAAAACACGACTCCGACTCCGACTCCGATTCCGATATTTACCAACAACACGACTCCACTCCAACTCCGACTCCGACTTCGACTCCGACTCAAAAAAGTTTAATTTTATCAGGTATTTTTGGTGTTTTTCTACACGTTTAATATTTATACGCTATACACATTCATTATTACGCAATTAAAAATTCATAAATTTCATAATTTAAGAAATGCTCGGAGTCGCTCATTTTTCACGACTCCGACTCCGACTCCAACTCCGGCCAAAACACCACGACTCCACGACTCCAACTCCGACTCCGACTCCGACTCCACAGCCCTGCAAAAAAGAGAGGATTCAGAAATATCTATGTAGTCTAAATTTGAGCTCACGTGCTTTTCCATTAAAGGGATGAAAAAAATTAAGGACTGTTTTGTCAATTAATTCCGGAATTAACGAAGCACTCTCTAGATCATTTGCATTTTTGGATTTCGCACAGTTGCCTGGAGATATTTTTTGTTGTATCTTTCACCATCTTGATCCGTATAAATAAATTTTATTCTCATTAAAGAGCATCACTATTTTTCAATCCAAAACAATTCGGCTTTTTTTGCCAATTGACCCATTTTATTTTGTATTTGTTTGTAATGAAATATGGATTGTAACTGCATCAGTTTAACATATAGCAATAGAGAGCAAGAGAGAATAAATCTTGTTAGCTTTATTAGTTTGTAATATTATTGTATAGTAAAAATGTATTTTGTGTTAATATAATATGTTTCACATTCGCATAAATTATTTTAATATTATATTAAAATAGTTTATATACTTTTAACGAATATTTTATTGCGTATCGTGAACTTGAACCTTCGTGCGCTAATAATGGCAAAGAGCCCAAAGGGACGTCCCTTTTGTTGCACTTGCGTACAAATTGGCAGTTATTAAAATATTACGGAACTGGGTTCCATTCAAAGGTCCGAAAAACACCAGTTGGCATCTGAGACCCTTCCGCAACTATAGGACATATGGTATAATATTATTATATTTTTCCAATGCAGCAAGATGCAATTCGACATCTGCACTTTAAACGCGAAATCAAACAACATTTTTAACAGGAACATGCATATATGGTAGCAAATATTATGACATGTTTTTTTGTTATTCGAGTTTATGATCTGAATAAAACGGATGCGATACGATAAAAATAAATTAGGAATAATTTTACCAGATTACGTGGGAAAATTGATAATTTTGACAACGCGAATGTGTGTTGAGCATTAACATATAGGAATGGTGAATACTATTTTTAAATATAGATAGGAACATGTTAACTGAAGATTTTGTCAAAAAATATGTAAAAGATCTACTGAGCTTTCAAACTAACGCATTGCTCTGAAACAGCCATTTTTTAAAAAATAAATTAGAGTAACGAGCAAAAATAGTATAAGAAAATTAAATAAAACTACTGAAATAGCTCCTTGTAGCTGATATTAAATATATCAATATGTAATGGCAGTGTATAAAGGAGCTGGATGGCGACACCCGTATACGAGTCGTATAGTACGGGCGTCTTGTCTCAAACAGCATAAGAAGAGGAAGCGATCGTGACTAACGAAGACGTTCCGTAACTCGAAACTAAAATTTCTTGACAATAGTTAGTGTCAACTGCATGCATAAGTAGTTTAAATACATGTTAAGAAACATACCACTTTCTGAGATATCTTAGCGAATCATATATCAACGTTTTTAAAAAAAGTGCTGTAGTACAACAACGGAAAATAACCGAATATCCTTTTATAAATGTATCTCAATAACCTTTTGTAGGGTATTTAGTTATTCTGGGACTCAAAATTATAAATCCCGAATCAAGAATTTTGTGTCATTAAAACACGAATGCTCTCAAAATATATTGTCTAAATATTGAGTTTAATTAAAACAGTAATTTCATTTATTATAATAAAATATGTATACGTAAATGTAAAAACAAAACTTTTTAGATCGAGAACCATGGTTAACAATATAAATGTCTTGGTTTTGAGCGGCTGGTACAGACTGGTCAAAAAAATATCAATTTATCAGCCTTTTATAAATATGGGTGACCTTTGTTATTTCCAAAGATCAAAAATAATTACGTTTTTAGAATCAAATATACTCGTTGTTACATTATTATATTAAACTGATTTTTTTCAGGCTAACTTTCACATTTTACATCTAATACTTATGTAGTACATACATACATGTGTGCATGCAATATATTACATTTGTGTAACGTTCTATCTGTGATTTATTTATTAATTACCTATGATAAATATTTTTAATGTCTAAGGTAGTATATATGTAACATTAATTTAATGTATATTTTAGTTAGGGTAATATTATTCTCAAAGGAAATTAGGTTTATAAATATAAATAATTAAAAATACAACATATCTCTAATTTTCCCACACCGATAACGGTTGCACGTTATCAATGTTTTTAAAATGTATGTAAAAATGGAATGAAGACAGACCGGCCATATGGTCTAGTACTGATAGTTAACTGATAATTTTTGACAGATTTCAAGTACAAAAATAAAAATTCACACGTACACGCGTCATCTCGTTTGTTATTGTATTTTTCTCTTATCTTATACACTCATAGATATTTTTATGATAATTTAAAATTACTCACTAGTTTTTGATCTTGGTTCCCTAGGTCCGTCGACAGTGACTTTGATTGCTTTACCGTATGTAGCTATTTGTGGTGGGTTCGTTGATACGGTGATTGTCAGCGAGAAACTTTTGCCTGTAACATAAAAACACATGTTTATCTCGTTTACATTGTTTTAATTAAAGTTTTGATAAATTAATTAATTGATTATATACTAAATGAACATAAATCATTAAAATTAAATTATTAAATATATAATTTATAGTATGATATTTAATGAAAAATATTATTGGTACATAGTATTGAGTTAATTTATATATATTTCTGGGAGTGAGTAAATTTTACGTATGTTTCCATAATTATTTCTGTATTTATAATTATTTTACTACTTTTTTGTATAAGTATGTCTTAATAATTTATTTTAACACTTTTTTAAATTTAAATTAAATTTCATAAATTTATTTCACATATTTATTATATATTATTTGGCTTTTGTGAATTATGTTTTTATATCAATACAGAGGCTTTCAATATGTTTTATAAAATTAATAAAAAATATTTTTTGTTATGATAATTTATTTCGTACTTTTTAATTTTTTGGTATTATTTTCGATACAAATTGTTTACATTAATTTAAATTAAATTATTTTTATATATAATTATAATGTGTTTTATTATTTATTTTTTCAGCTATATATGTATTTATATAACTATTTGGTGTACCTCAAAGCAGTGAAAAATCGACTACCGTACATGTACGGCGATACTCCTCAAATGGTTAATACTAGTTTATGTAAATTTGTTTCAATCTATATGTTTTTTATGTCAAAACTAATATGGATTTTGATTCGTTAAATCTATATATAATAAAATAACATGAAAATTTGCAATGCCTTATGTTGATTTTGACCTCATATCGAGAGATTATTTTTGTCTCAGATCCACTGCAATTTTTTTATTAATTTAAATATATAATTCTTTCGCGCTCCGCCTATTCTGAGTTAGTTAAATTTTCTTCGTCATTGCACTCCAGAGCTTTCCACGCATCCTGTATGTGCACATTGAAGTGTAAAGCGTGGCGCACAAAAGAGCAGTTAATTAGTTTCGCGCGTCGGGATTGCGTTCAAACAGAACATTGTATCGTTTTATGCTCTTGCGGTGATTTATTGCAAATTAGTTCTTATGCTAAACTATCAAAGGGCGATCTTTGCTCGTCTTCGGACAAAATCGCATTTCACGTATATTAGCGGCTCGTAAATTAAAACGTGAAATATTCGCCGACTTTGAACGCGAAACGAGTCGGTCAGCATTAAGATGTAATAAAGTTTTTTATTCGAAACCGCTTCTGACTGTTTTCTTTTTCTTTTCAGTGCTATTCTGTACTTCTTTTTATACTGTTTTGATTTGAGCTGAATTAATAAAGGGGAATATAGTATAACAACCGGTGTTCCTGCTCAAAAAATATTTGTATATAAATGTTTTTAATAATAAATTATATTGTAAAAAAGCAATTTAAAGCGTCTGATTTTTTTAAAAATATTTTATTATAGATCACACATGAGCGGAGAATTTCAAAACAATATAAAAATTCTTCGAATAGAAAAATATACTATAAAAATAGAAGAAGCAAAGAAAATCAACAGCAGAACTAGCTGAATTATATAAATTTATAGATATGTTTTTATAGATTGCATATAATCGGTAATTTGACAACTGGATTTAATGCAGCTAAATAAATAACCAATCCTTCAATTTCTTGTGGTTATTCTTTAAAAAAAAAAATAGTCTCGAATCTATCCCGAAAATATTTTTTAAATATTTTCAGTAAAATCATATCGGAATATATTTTCACTAGTAAATATATATTTTTTACCAATTGAAATATAAATTATCTGACGGATGCTAGTAAAATATTATAATTTCAATCTCTCTATTTGTAGTAATAAATATATTTACGAACTTATCATTATTTATTTACATCTGATGTATAAATGTTATAGTGAACGTGTATTTTTTGGTAAAGCTATATTTTTACTAGTAAGGTGACTAGTAGATATATATTTCTACTAGCGAAAATATAATTTTACTGATAGGCGCTAATATGCTTCACTAAAATATATGTAAAGCTCAATTTGACTGTTGCAAAACGTCCATTTTCTGTTTAAACTCAAACCTAACCTAATCTAATCATAGTTTTAGAACTTTTATTAGGTCAAGTCCAAAATACAAACAAAGCTAGCTCATCTCTTAGGTGAAAATAAGCAAAAGACTAAGTACAAACAGACATCACATCTCACATATTGTTCCATTGTTTGTCTGCATTTCGATATTACACTATGTTTTAAAAATATCAATCCTAACAAATATTACTATGTACTTCTAATATTTATAAGAGGGCCGATCAAAGTATTTTCAAACCGAATTTTGGTCAATAGGAGAGCGCAAAAACAATTATCACTTCTCAGAAGTCAAAAATTCACGTCAAAAGCAATAAAATCGTGTCGGTGCCGTTGCAGTGGGAACGCTCGGTAACGAGCGTTCCCACTGCGACGGCGACGGCACGATTTTATTGCTTTTGACGTGAATTTTTGACTTCTGAGAAGTGATAATTGTTTTTTGCGTTCTCCTATTAGGCAAAATTTGGTTTAGATGTACTTTATTTGATTGTCACTCGTAATATTGTTATAAAAAGTCATAATATAAACAATTAATAATCGAGCGTTTTCACATGGCAACACTGAGCAACAAAGAAAACAAGACTAATTATCAAGTAAATATTATGAGTAGATATTTTTAATATTTTTCAATGCCTAATTAAAATATTTCGCATCAAATAATTTCAGAAAATATGTCGCAACGGTGAATGATATTTATATTTATTTGTAGCATAGAAAGGGTTAACTTTTACCTATTATTATTTATTCAAGAAATTATATTACGATGTTAAAAAAATATAAAACGCCATTTTTGTCATGAGATCTCTATGTTTTCCCAGAGCCCTGATCATAGCGTATCAGAATCAATAATTAAATACTTTATATTTTTAGAAACATTTTTAGTGAAAAAATTTTATTTTTGATAATTTAATTTTGATTATTTTACTAAATATCATTAAAAAAACCATAACGAATATTACCATTGATGATTATTAATTATAATTATTTTCAATACTTTACAACAATATTTTTGTATCTAGCATTTTTTGCCATCTTGCGAATTACTATAACAAAAATAGCCCCAACTATGTTCCGACGGCCATTTACATGTCCTAATACAAAACGGTATCGTTTGATTGAAATGCGAATTTTATTACCCTATACGTGTTTGATAATCACGCAATGATGCTTTTTTTTTAATTCCACAAAAAAACAAACAAAATGGCGTGACCAAATCAAATATTGATTGAAATAATATATCCATTAAAAATTCAGTAACTGTTCTACCGGAAGATTGCAATTTTTTCTTTGAAATGGATCATGGGCGTGCTAATTTTCTATCCCCACTATTGAGAAAATTAGGAACACTGACGAGTGATTGGCGTGAATTGAAAATGTGGGAGGAGTATTGCAAATTTACATATGTTTGTTATAATTATAGTTGATTATTCCTAATTAATTGTTATATTAAAATGATCTGATCAATAATATCCCATGTTTGTTACTATATAATATATTTACACTTTGTATATAACAACATAATTAAATATAATTTTAATAATACAGACATATTCGATATTATACCCTCAATAACAAATAAAAAGATAAAGCTTTTTATGGCTTTATGGACGCATCTTTTGGTTGGCCGATCTTCGCTTTGTTACGAACTGTTAATTTGTAAAGTTCGCAGATCCTTTGCCCATGACCGATGTATTACTTAATTCCGTATCGTAAAAATATTAAAGGGCTCATCGCCGACGCAATAAAGTATACGATTGGTTTTATGGTCCATCCACTAAGAAACGACCCATAACGCTTTCGGACCACAATAATACGCCATCTGTCTGTCAGTGAAAATTCGGTTTTAAAATAATGGTCAAAGCATATTTTAATAGGTTATAATTTAGTTTGCGTTGCGAATACTTAGATTGTTTTGCGCAACAGCAAAGTAAACGCAGATTGGTTCAACGCTGAGTAAGAAATTATTGCTCAATAGCAGTAATTAAAATTTTAACTATGATCTATTTTATGAATTATATTATAAAACAAACAAAGATGCTGTATGTATTTAATGTTGCGTTTAACTTAAAATGAAAAAATCTGAAGCATAATAGCATATTTAAAAAAAAAAATTCTCTGACAATAATATATTTTATACTTCATTATCATAATGTGATCCAATAAGTATACTTTTCTTATATAAAATATATATTAATAAATTAAATTCGATATACATACACATTTTTAATGAATAGTAAAAACATATCACGAGACATTTGCAATTATCTCTTACCCATTTAACGTTTAAATTCGTAGTAACGCAAAATACGGTATGCATTTGACAATGGCAATACAACATAACGTTGTGCCAAATTATACGTATTATTCAAAGTGCAAAGCTATTGTATTAAATTTAATCTAAAATCATATTTCGTTATACCTATTCATATTAGCATTAATTGATCCATAACATGTTGTCATAATTAAAATGCTCTTCGTAAAAGCACGCGACAGATTTAATGATTGATAATTTGTAATAAGGGTGACAAAGGATCGAGACAAAGCCCTACGGAATTCGGGACAAAGGTACACGCTCGGGGGGTTAAGGGGTTAAGATTATTATTAAATTAACAAAGAAATTAGTCATGCAGAGCAACAAGAGCGGCCTCGTCTAAATAGAGAGCTAAACGTAGACGTGTGTCATCATCATTATATTATAATACCGTGTAAAAACGAAAAATTGTTCACGATGACACAAGGGTCATGCCTTATCTTGATGGAGGACTCTATGGATTAAAATAATACTTCAAAGGAATTATGAAATATAATTAAAAATAAATATTACAGTTAAACTATAATAAATTAAATTATTATCCTTTTGATTTAACGTTAATTTATAAAGAGTTATTATTTCATAGATTTATTTATATAAATAATATTTTAGCTAGTGTTTATCAGAAAACATATATGTAATGTACGATATGTATTTATAATATATAACTTATTTTATTTACAGTAATTTTTATTTTATTTTGTAATTTGTCTTTTCATCCTGACATTCAACAAAACTTCTATCAATAAATCTCACCTGGGTGATTCAGCAACACAATAATAATTCTCTTTAATCCTCCACTCGATCTCATCGTAATAAATTTATTGAGAAATTTGTGGGGATGTCTCTAAAGTCTTTCCTTATATTTTCGTTTTACAATTTTAATTTTCAAGTCTTGGACATACAACGGAGCATTCAATATCACTCTTAAAATATTGGAGTTGTTCGCTGATCTCCAGATCTGATTACTATACATCCAAATTTACTTAGGAATGAATATATTCTCTACTGTCAGTCTGAAGGTTTTGCCCATTAGCCAATAGTATTTTATCCTAGTTGCTGTCTTCTACTCCAAATATAGGTTTTCCATGTAAGTTTTCTGTCGAGGTGCATCCCCAAATACTTTGCACAATACTTCATCTTGTTTCTTAAACATTTTCTTGAGAGTATTGCACTAAGTGTTGAATTTAGTATGGCTTCCGTAACGTAAGCAACTGCTTGATCCAATTTTGATTTTGTTTTAAGAGTAACATCCAGATTATTGTTTTTCTATCAGGTCCCCAAATTGTTTGCTTGTAAGGCTTGTCTAAATTTACGTTCCTAAAGTTCATGTAGTATATTTTCCTTTTATACGATCGTCAGTCAGTTGGTTCTCCAGTTGACAATGGTTGTAATTTTTTTGAGTGATTAGCTTAAAGCCTCAATGGATATATTTGGCGTTATAATATCCACCTTATTCACAGCAATTTGGAGCAATATATATGCATGTAGAATATATTATGGTTAAGAATGCTAAGAATAATAAAATATTTATTAATCCATAAGAGTATATAATCATAACATTTAGATTTGAATATAATATATCATTATAAGTCTGACTTAAATATGAAATGCATGATTAAAAAACGGAAACTTTTCTTAGATTTTGCAATAAAAGAATGTTTATATATAATTTAAATTAAGCCATTGACTTTTGTTTATTTTAGCAGAAGAACAAATCCTTGCTTAAGATTATTATAATCATAATTGATCCTTGCATTCTAATTTTATTGTTGCTCTGAAAATAATTAATTGAGTAATTTTTAAACTTGGTCATAAAACTAATTTGTAAACAATATTTTCTAAATTTTAATCAGATATACCTGTCACTTTTCTCACTACCTGCTTTGAATGCAGCTGTAAATTTGCCAGATTTAATCACTACTTTTTAAAAAAACATTTTTTAGTTAATTACATTTCTTTAAATTTATTAATAAAAATAAATTATCTTCAAATGTTTCGAAAAAAAGTCATTTTTAATTTTTTTTGAGAAATTCTCAAGAAATAATTTTCGAGAAAAAACACTATGCAAAACTAATGCATAATATAAGCTTAACATATTTATTTTACATAAAAAAGTTCAGATTGAAGATAGTAATCAAATTGAATTGATTCAATTTCTATCGATTATAAATAATGCCACAAAAATATCAAGCAAATATATTTTTAACTAATCGAATGTCGAATAGTTAACGATAACACATTTAAATATATTCCATAAGAGGCTTAAGAATCGAAAAATACAGGTTCATACATATATATTTATATGTTAACGATAAAAAACGAGTGTTTCATACTTTAACTCTTTATGTGCTAGGTGCGGATAAATTACCGTTTACGGCTCTTAAGTGCGAAATTCAGATTTATCCTACTATCAATAAAAAAGAATATTTTTTTAAAGTGCTGAACTAATTTTCTAAATATATAAATCCATTAAAAGTGGTGTAATTACTCAATTATACACTAAAAAAAATTAAATTTAAGATTTAATCATGAAGGTGAATATAGTTAGTTCAGCACTTATAGGGTTAACTCAGTATGAAGTTTAATTTTACTTGTACCCACTGCCAAAATATTACTATCATATTTTAAATCATTTACATATTTAAAATTAAACATTATTTATATTGATTTAAAAGAGCTTATAAATGCAAAATCAGCTATTGAGAAAGTTCACAGTAGCACAATATTATCTGAAAAATATGAGCAATTTATAGAGTTTCGGCAATTATAAAGTGTTTATTTTTATTGTTTTTTCAGCTATTATTTGTTGTGCTATGACTGTCAAATAACAAAATCAAGATTATTCATAGCAATATCTGTAAGTTGATTCAGTATAAAATTAACTATGTTCCAATAATATGACCTCAAACTTGAGGCATCAGTAAAAAAGTATTTTCTGTACCATAATTTTTAAATTTCTGTCAGCTCAATTAATCAATCCAGAATAAATTCCGAAAAGCTTTCATTAAATGTTATTGTGTGATAATTCATGAGGTATTAAGACTCTTTTCAACTAACTGCCACTTAAATAAGTTTTTCAGATTATTTTTTAATTTAACTGAATAAGTTTTTTAAAAAAAATTACTCTGAATTTTTTTTATATATATTACTATCTGATCTAAATCTATAAATATTAATTTATAACATAATAAATAATATTATTTTTAGGAAATTATAATTACATTAAGATTGCTTTTTTAAAAATTAAATTCTGATGTAAAATGCTTTACTATGTAAATACCATATTTTTATAATATAAATGGAATTGATATCTGTAAATAATATTTTACAAGTATAGGAACAAATTATTTAAATTACCCCTTAATTAAAACTTTAGCTTGCTAACATTAAAAAAATAATTACATTGTAAACGAAAGCGTTTAAAAGTTTATGTACTATTTCATCGCGTGCAATTTTAAAACTATTTAGAAACTTGTGTAAAAAAGCTACTAAAAATGCATTCAAATTATTTTCCACATTTAAGCACCCGTTAAACTTTACTGCGTTTCAAATTCCATCTATCACACAAAAAAAAAATCTCCACTTGAACTTTTATCGTCTACGTTTCGCATTCTTCGAATCTTTATTCGGCCATTGTTCGGCCTGAAAAGTGCATCATTTCAATAATAAATAATAATTTGCGGTCTTGCAGTAAAACTTTTCGAAAGTGTGCACATGGTGGCCAATACTACATACACGCATATATTTAATACATTCATTCGCATATACACATATAATATAATAATAAATAAAAATCGGTGCCCCGAGGGGGGCGCGCACACAATGCGCCACAAAACGCAAGACGTCCAAAACCGCACGGTGCGGTTAGAAAATTAAAATATGCCCACATAAAAGAAACACACACGAGAGTCCCACACATGGACTGTCCCATCAGTGGCCTATGGAACGGTTTTGTCAGCGGATGGGAAGAAAGGCGCAACTCTTGGATTTATGACGAGCGTTAAATCACGGGCAAAGTTAATTGAATGACGTTGAAAGTTTGGTGAGGAAATTCTGCGTGGAAATTTATTGCTATTTTTACTGATGGAGGATGGAACTGTGAGAAGGTTGTTAAAAGAATATCTCTCGACTGCCATTTTGCGGTAAATAGAATGCATGTATTTTTATAATACGGGTAGGTTCAAAAGTAACTGGCTTAAGCATAATATAAATGTGATATAAAAATAATATATCTTCTACTAATATGAGCTCTTAATACATTTTAATATTTAATTTTATTTTTAATAAATAAAAACAAATGTTTTAAGAATAGATAAAATCAACCATTTCAGATTACTTTTAACATAAAATTTCTTGATTCACGAATCATATTTTTTTTAGTCAAAGATGGACCATGACGTAGATGTATTTTTTTTAAGCCGTAGTAGTTTTTTTAGTATGAATTCATTAATATTGTAAAAAGTCAATCATTTTTTTCAAGTTATATATTGTATATATAAATAAATAATGTCCATAGAATTATAACTGTGTACAAACTAACCGACAAAGAAATATGTCAAGAAAATATCAACGAGCAAGACGAGTTGAAAAATTTTTAAAGCAACCTTACTAGGAAATACTCGTTGAAAGGAAATTAAATGGAGCTTTCTTTGCAATTAAAATATTATAAAAAACAAATTAATAAAGTCTTAAGTAGGAGAACTATTGAAACTAATTTATAAGATATCTATTCAAACATTGAGATTACGAATTTATTAATTTCGATCGTTTCTGCAATACATAAAATAGAGATTTTTATTTAAAATCAAGGCAAAAACGCGTTACCTAAGATTTATATCTAAAATAAGGTATAATTAGATTTTCTTAATATTTTATATTTTTAAGTATTTGAATATCAAATAGTAAACGATAATGAAAAAGCAAAAAATACAGTTGAAATAATTTCATTCACATACACTTAATTATGTGCTATAAGAAAACAAGTTCAAGACTTTGTTTTATTTAAAAAAATATTTGAACATTGAGTGTTTTAAAATTAAAGTTGATTTTAATTAAAAAATATTATTATTTTAACTTACTTTAAACATATTTAAAATTAAAAAATATTAATATTTATTTAAAAGATAAAAAAAATACCAAAGGTGAAAAATATAGAACTAGCTTAAAAATATGAGTAATTTATGAAATTTCTGCAATTACAAATGATTTTTTCCCATTTTTCATTCTTCATTCATTTAATTGTATGCTAATAAGGTGTAATTAAACCATAGCTTATGCAGTACATTGAATAATAAAATGACAATAATATAAATATTAATAAAAAGTTGGTAATTGGACAAATACAATAAATTCAGATTAATCTCTAGTTATAAAGAAGGTGTAGAATTTTTTTCGATGGAAACGAAATACTGATATCATTCACAGTAAAAACGTGTTAAACTACATAGTCAATATATTTTTACCGTAAATGCAGTTTGACATTTGCATGTTTTTTATATCAAAAATTTATTCAGAAGAAAAAATATGTGTTGTTTTATAAATCAGTGAATATATTAGGTAAGGCATAAATTTATTTATATTAAATCATATATTTCCATGAAAATATGTTTACCTTTGTAAGAAATATGATATTTTTAATTAAATAATTTGTTCAAATACTAATACCTATTATTGAAAATAAGACATAATTTTGTAATAATCTAAATTTAAAATATATGTTTTTTAAAATATCACAAATATCTAAATGGCTCGAAAACTGTTTCATGGTGGCTACAATATTCTTTGCTTTAATTTTTTAAGATAAGTCACTAGTTAAGACCAAGTGGTAATTGTTGCGTTTAAGACCAAGAAAGGAGGTTAACGGCCATCAAGCGCGCGGTTGGAATCAGTACCATATTTTACCTAAGTAAAACTCTTGACTTTTATTTCGCTGCCTCTAGATTTTTTATTTTTATTAATGTTTCTGATCTATCTGTATTTTCTATTTAAAAAAAAATTTGAAATAAATAATATGCATTTAAAAAATATATAAAATATACAGATATGTATGTTTATACATATATATTCTATTTGCTTTAAAATCTTATAAATGAAGATATATTTGCTATATTAAAATATAACCTTTTCTACAGTTTCATGTATGTTTAAAATAAGCTTTTGCCTTTGATTTTGCTGCCTCGAAAGTCGACTTAGAAAATGGTACATTTATATAATATATAATACAATTTATGATTGAAGAATGTCACTGAGTTTTAATATAATTAGTGAATAACTCAATAGTGTATCAATTGCCTTGATATTTATATTTCTTACTATAAGAAAGTTTTAAAAGTGATTAGAATTTTTTATTGAGTATCATTTATTGCAATTCAAGGATTATGAAAACGGGAATTTCAGTAAAAATTGATTATATAGTACCTTTAAAATTATTGCTAAAAATAACGACAATATTTTCATAAGATTCTGGTTCTATTTCTTATTAATAATGCTGATTTTAAATTATACTATTAATATAGTTTATGCTTAACATAAATATCTATAATATATTAATTTATTATCAAAATTAATAAATAAATTAAAACTGTATGTAATAAGAGATTATACTAAATTAAATATTCTTTTTTATTCGACTCTATAGTTTTATTTTTTCCATGAAAAAGGTTCAATAAGTAATTTTAAAATTTCATATACTTGAAAAATAAATTTGGGTTCTGTTTATCTCAATCTATAGATCTGTCTATTTCATCTATCTGGAGCAAACATATTTTTTACAACCTTCATGTTCTTTAGTTTAAATAGGTTTTTAATTAATTTACAATATAAACGATTGGAGCTAATACTAATAATATTATTAGGACTTTCGCAAGTTATTGTACAAATTATTTTTGATTGTTAAGATTCTAAAATATTTTATTAGTAATTAGTATTTTAAGAAATCTAGAACACACAGAACCTGACTTTTGATTGATTGCTTTAAATAGGTTTTTTGGACCCACCTGTATTTAAAGTTATGTTTAGCTTTTAAATTAAAAATAAAATTTGTCAATATAAAAACTGTTCTTTATTTCTGCATATATAATGTACAAATAAACCTATAGCTATATTAATCGACAAACGATCAGAAATGTTTTGATAAAAATTGCAACTAAACATATTTTCTGTTCGTAAATACTAGAGTGGTTGAGGGTGAATTTTGGGTGGTTTTTGGGTGTCGGTGGTGGTGGGGGGGGGGGAGGTGGCGTCAACGCGCCGTCATGACCAGATCCCCCCCGGCCCGTTGCTCATTGTCATCATAATTATAGCAACACAGTGACTGTCGTATGGCGCGAGCTACATAATGCGTCTAATTTTCAGTTTTCCCCCGTGGAAACATCGGAGCCGAGCGAAAATTGTCATGACGCCACTAGCCGTAATGATATTTTCAAATGAAAATCAGGGAAATTCGCGCTACTATTGTGCATTCGTTGGATTTTACTACATATGTGAGTGCAGGACCGCCGAGAGCGAACTCGGGTCCTGGAAAACAATGATTCCGGGATTCATGGCAAAAATGGGATTAAATATATTTTTAATATCATAATATAATTTCTTGAATAAATAATAATAAGTACGAGTTAACTCTTTCTATGCTATAAATAAAAATAAAAATTAGCCACCGTTGTGATATATTTTCTGAAATCATGTTATATGCGAAATATTTTAATTAGGCATTAAAAAATATTAAAAATATCAACACATAATATGTGTTTTTATTGCTGCTCAGTGTTGCCATATAGTGAATTTACAGTTCAGGTCAAAAGCAATAAAATCGTAGCATCGCAGTGAAAACGCACGATAATATTACGAGTAAGAATCGAATAAAGCACATCTAAACCAAATTTTAACCAATAGGAGAACGCAATTATCCCTTCTCAGAAGTCAAAAATCCACGTCAAAAGCAATTAAATCGTGTCGGCGCCGTCGCCGAGCGTTCCCACTGCGACGATAACATTCCTAAATCTTTATAGCAATCTTATAAAATCCTATTTGTATATTTAAACAAATCCAGCATATATTACAAATACGGAAATAATCAGTAAAATGAGACTAAAGATTGAAAAGACACGTGCGGTCGATTTGAATCAGCACCGCCATTGCAAAACTTTAACCACCAGGTTTTGGTCGCGCATTAACCGCGATATTCGAAAAGTGTTTTCACTGACCTCTGCCACTCCTGCCGACGAACCTGAGGTCGTTGAATTTGGCAACTTGGTTCTTCATCACAGCCGTACTATTCCTCAGCTCGGCGCAGTAGTTCTCGTCGTTGCCTGCCCGCACCGTCACCACTGTGCCGTCGTTGATTTCGCCCAGGGCTACCACTTTGAAGGCTACCGGTAGCGTCTTGTTCGATCGCCAGTGGTTCGGTAAGACCGAGCATAAAAAATAGGGACTCCCAGTTCTTACTGAAATAGAAAATAATGTGTTAGAGCCGAAAGAACGCACGAAATAGGCCACAGAAAAAAAAACAATTGAAAAGTAACAAATGGCTGAAAATATATTTAATAAGGCGTTGCTAAGGACGAACTCAACAAATGCATGTATAATACGATAATCGACTACAAAATGTTTTAAAATATTAACGGTCATCCAAACTCATGGGTCTAATCAATATCATACAAGCATTTTTGGTGGTGCTTTTCTTCATTAAGAATTAAGATTATTTTCTTTTTAATAAGCCTTTAAAGTTATTTTATGAAAGCAAAGTTTGCATATGTTTCTACTTAAGTTTGATGAATAATAATATGAAACGAGCAAATTGACTTATTGGTAATATTCTGGACGCACCTTAAAAAATATATGTAAAAAAATTAATGCAATTAAGTTTAAGCAAAGTTTTTGAGTATTATTTTTGGTAGATAAATGGTCAAGATACAATTATCCACACAGCGGAAAAATTGTTAAAAAATCCTGTTTTACTCAATAATTGGCAGCAGAAGAAAATTGAATTTTTTACAAACCTAAAAATGTTAAATAACCAACACAGACTTTTTAAAACATTTAAAATATAGTACAAACGTTTATATATATAAAAATTATTACAAATATTCACAAAAATAAGTAATTTATAAAACTGTTAATGTGCTTACATTTTAATTTTAAAAAATATGCTAATTTTGCCATATATTAATTTTTATTAGATATAAAAGAATAAGTTAATGCAATTTTTTAGAGTATTATTAAATAGACAATATATAATTATCTGTACGGGCGTATTTTAAATAGTAAATTGTTGTGTTCTATGAAGGCTTGAAAGTTTGAGATGTTTTGCTGTTATTTATTTAAAGTAAATATCAGTAAAACAGAAAAAAATACAAAACTAAAAATGTTGAATGACCAACACAGACTTTATAAAACATTTAAAATATAGTATTACAAACATCTGTAATTTTTAAGATACATTGCTGTAAATGTGCTTATATATTAATTTAAAAATAACCCGTTTTCTAGAATAATGATTATTATTAGGTATGGGAAAATGTATCTATAATTAAATAGAACAATAAGTGTATGCAATTTTTTTCCAGTATAAGTATTTGTTAAAAAATAGTCAATTATATTATAAATATATATCTGCACAGTGTGAAAATTTGGAAAATTATACTACGTAATTTTGCTCAAAAAAAGTAGAAAGTTTGTAGTTTTACCAAGTAAGTTGTTATTATGTTTGAAGCCTAAAAGTTTGAGATTTTATACTCTTAAACTGTTATTATCATTAAATAAAATACTGATTTTTAATTGCCAGCTCATAGTTAATGATTATTATTTACTTAAAAAATATCAGTTAACAACAATATTAAAATGTGAAAATATCAACACAAACTTTAAAAGCATCTATAATATAATAAATAAATATAATCACTACTACAAAAATATTCACAGAAATCAGTAATTTTAATACTCATTACTGTAAATGTGCTTGTGTAGCGATATTGTACTAATATTTATTTTGATAAAAAATATCAGTTAAGCATATAGAAAAAAAAATAAAAAAATATTAACAACAAAACTAAAATTAAAAAAAAAACAACACAAACTTTAAAAGCATATATAATATAATATATTACATAAATATATTCACTACGACAAAAATGTTCATAGAAATCAGTAAATTTTACTATAAATGTGCTTCTATTTTAATTAGAAAATAGGCATATTTTGCAGTTTAGTAATTTAGGATATTTTACTCAGTTATTTTCAATAAAGAAATATTTGTTTTCATTGAAGCCTGAAATCTGATATTATCATAATATAAACTATCGATTTTTGATTACCAGCTCAAAGTTGACAATCGCTATATTTAACTATTATTTATTTTAATAAAAACGTTCAATTAAATATAGAGAATAAAATTGAATTTAAAATGTGAAATAACCAACACATACTTTAGAAAACAAATATAATATAATATATAAATATATTTATTATTACATAACTATTTCTACTCATAAATATTTTAATTTAAAAAAAAGGTATGTTTTTCGTGCAATGATTTTTTTGGGCGAAGTTAAAGTTAAATTATATACATATTTTGGGTATTATTTTTTATAAATAATAAGTAAATATACAATAAAATAAATAATATATATCCCATAAACGGCTATTATCATGTAAGTTTGTTTTATTAAATATTTTTTTGTTTTCTTTAAAGGTTAAAAGCTTAAGATATTTTACTTATAAACAGATATTACTAAAAAATATAATGTTAAAAATATAAATAAATAAAATTAAACGTTAATATTTGCAATTTACTGTTACTCATTAAAGATAATGTCTGTTAAATTAAAATATAAAACGAAAATAAAAATGCAAAATTACATAGTTCTATAAAAATATAAACCACACAAATAATATTTATTATTCAAATTGTAGTTGAATTTTATTTAAGTAAAAACCTAATAAGTCATGTAGCTAATTTTTTTTGGTATTTTACTATAAACTGCCATTTTATGTTAATAAATCTAAATATTTAGCCAAATTTGCAATTTTTTAAAAATAAAATGTAAAAAGCTAATTTATTTATTAGATTTTTTTTTAAAAAAGTGTACTTTTTCAAAAAAAATTAAATCATACTTTAAAAATATTTTTCAGTGAATTATATTTATAAAATTTGGTGTAAAATATATTGAATTTTTTAAAATTTATTTTACTTATTTTTTAAATATAGCTTAAAAATATATTTTAGTTATAGAATATTAAATTACAGTAAATATACATACAGAAATTTATTTAATTGTTAATGACACAGTGAAAACAGCTTGATATTTATTATTAATTTTTTTTAAAATATCTTTATTGAAAATGTAATTTATACAATGTAAATTTGTACACATTATATACATTACTTTTAAAAATCGTCAGAGGGTATATTAAAGTAAGAAAATATTATATTTTATAGCACAAAATTATATTTATTGTCACTGCTGCGCAAAAATATTATTGTTATATTTTATATGTCACTGACGTATGCTTATGATTTATGTAAAATATTATTATTAGCAAATGAAATAATAAATATTTTATTATATGCTTTAAAATTATATAAATATATTTACTAATTATTTAATATAGTAATAAATTTAAATGTTATGATGACATACATATTAATACTATATTTATTAAGCTTTTATGGTTGCGTAGTATTTTAAAAGCAAATTAATTTTTATTATTATTTTAATAGATTTGCATAAATTACCAGAGATTTTGTATTTTTAATTATGATACACATATGATTTGCTATAATTATCAATTGCTATAAATTAAAATACACACATCAAAACAAAAAAAAAACAATTTAGAAAAATTGCGGATAGTCTTAAGAAAAATATTATTAAATGAGAAATATAATATTAAGGATCATAGCAAGTATCTTAACAATATATTTTATTAAAGTACTAATGTAAAAAAAAATTAATCTTTAGAATATTTATTAAAAATAATATTAATACATTGAAAATCTCTGTTCTATGAATACCCGACAATATAAACGAATGCTACATGTATTTTTACGACAGATTATTTGAATAAGCCGTTCGACTCTCGCATAAATAAATACTCAACTAGTTCCGAGAACCAAATTATTTCCGATTTCGCATCAGAGTGAAAAACCAGTTAATGCAATTATTGAAATCGTCGCCGAAAGCGAATAGTATTAATATGAAATTAAATTGATACAATCTGATCGATTCGAAAATAAATTAACCCATAGCCAGAGCAGATATAAATATTTACTTTCAACTACAAAAAAATATATTATTAATAATAAAAATATGATTATCGCGTCGGCGAGTTAACCGAGTTAACCGCGCATCAACACCGATCTCGGTCAACAACATAAACTAAGAATTTGCAACAAATACATAAATATAAATATTTTATTGGATGTTTATTAGCATAATAAATTTGAGACGGCTTTGTTTTTTTATAGCGACACTTTATTTTCTTTAAATCGCTCGCAAAAATGGCGTATTTTTCTCGTTTGAAAAAATTGTAACAGTTACATTTTATGAGATTCCGATGTATTTTTTTTTGGTAAATAATAGTAAAAATATCCGCGAATAAGTAAATGAAAAAATGCGACGATCACTTCGGTCAAATTTTGGCACGGAATCCGTCAAGTGCGGTTTAATGCATCATTAATTGATGCAAAGTGGAAAGAAACCGACCGTGAATTTATTTATTGGTTTAAATATACATTACATAATAAATATGTATGAAATAACGGAACTTCCAATGTGCTATACGTATTAATATTGGATATATAAATATTTAATTTTTAGCATAAGTTGACCTCTTGAGTTTTTCGTTAACAATATTATTAATAAAAAACTAGAATTTAAGGTAAAAGAGAAAATAATAAATAATTATAGGTTTATTCTAATGAAATAAATTAGTATTGCTGTTCAATGTAAATTAATAACTTACTAAAACAATTCATTAATATTTAAATATCTTTATTGTATTACTTAATTGCATTTTAGATTGAATTAAAAAAAGAATTATAGCAAATATATCAAAAAAATATTTAGTACTTCTTATTCAAAAATATAAAGTGAGTTATATATTACAGTTGTGTATGTTACAGTGAATGTGTATTACTAGTGAAGTTATATTTTTATTGGTGTACAAGTAATTTCTCTATCTCAGCCACCTAAAATATATTAAACAATTTTACTGCTAACCTTTAATAGGAGAAGTTGGGTTTGGTTTTGAAACAATCAGTTAATTAATATTTCATCTAGTAAAATTATATACCTACTTTTCTGAAGTGCCAGTAAATATATAATTTCACTGGTAAGATACATACATACAGAAATAAATCTTTTATGTAGAAGTAAATTTTTTTAACACGAAATTTATTTTACCAATAAAATAGGGTGTTTAATGATTTTTAAGCGAATTGAAATAATATTTAAAATAATTTATAGATAATAAAAACAGATATTTGTATTGTTTATTTACATTGTAAACTCAGTTGGCTTTATGTCTGTTATGGTACAACGTTAAATTTACAACAATAACAAAATAAATATTTAACTTATCAGGTGTTTTTAAATTTTATTATTGACAAAAATATACAAATAGTATAGTCTAACATAACTCTTTGTGTATTTTTTATTTAAATTAAAGCATTTCTAGTTATAAAAATTGTTAAAAGTCAACTGTTATAGTAATAATAGTCTATTTAAAACTTGATATAATTAATTTTTCAGTAGAGTATAATCTCTAAAATAATTTTATATGGATAAAAATGTAACGTAGTGTGATGACCATATTTTTTAGATAGTAGAAATTAATTTAACTTTATCAGCATTACTCTGTATATAATTAGCAATATTAAATATTATTTATAAATATATTGCAATAACAGTAAATCGAATGTTTTGTTTTATATAATAGCAGTATATAGAATATTAAATATATTAATTTATATCTCAATGTAAGTTTAATTTAAAGAAACATTTTTAAAGATTAAGGCACACACTTTTATGTTAGTCATAATTAATAGCTAATTTTTACAAATTTAAAAATTAGCAAGAGTATCTTTTTTTTATTAAGATTAAGGAAATTGAGGAATAAAAATTCGCCATTCATTATAAAAATGCTTAATAATTTTCTTATAAACACGATCTAACTTCTCTTGCTGTAGCTTTACTTAAAATATTTTACATAAAGCAAAATTTAAAAAAAATATCAAAAATCTCAAATTATTATTTTCGACTATAAATAAAGCAGTGTTTTTTAAGTAATGATCTTAAAAATCTACTATTATTTTTATCATATGATATTAGCAGTTTATTAATCTGTTTATATCATATATCTGGTGATAGATATTGGTCTAAGAACCGCAATAGTAGCAAGTCAGATGTGTATACAATTATCTGACGCTTCTTTTTATTTTATGAATTTTTCAGAAGAGTGCATCGTTTGTCTATGAATATTGTAAGTATCAAGTGTTCATAATTTAGCGAAACAGCACAGCTTAGATAATTCATATACAAGCGTATTGTGTATATAAAAGACTTTATATTTACTAAATGTAAATATTATAAAGTTTAAAGTATATGCTTCACTTAAAAAAAGCTAAAGGAATGCTATTTAGTAGCTGAAATAATTGCAGAAAATATTAAGCTGCACATTGATGTACGATAGTTTTAAGACACTTTTTGTTAAAGGATTGTTTTAATACTATATTAATACAATCAGCAGTCATTACCTTTATTAAAATCAATCGATATGGCATTATATTTATATTTAAATCGGCATATTTATTTATCTTAACTCTAAGAACGTTTGGTTGAATGATTGTTCTTATATTACAATAATACAATCAACAGTCATGACGTTTAATAAAATAGTTCGACATTTATTTAAAAAATATTGTGATGCAGTTTTTTAACTTTAAAGTGCTTAAAAAACGACAACGGATCAAGTAGGAATTTAATGAAAGTATTTATAAAATTAACGTCAGAGCCTTTACATTTTGTTTAATGTAGTCTCAGTTTAATGTAGCATATAAGTGAAAATGATACAGACAATATTGTTAAATAAATAAAAATGGAAAACTATTTTGCGATAAATGTAGTTCATTGTGTAGTGGTCATATCAGGAATTTTTAAAATAAAAAGTATTTTGCATGGAAGCAGCTAAAAGTTTTTTGGAAATTAGTGGTGTATTAAAAAAACTTTGCTTTATTTACCAGGAAGCTAAAAAATATGTTAGAAATTATGGTAAAAAGGTTTACTGTAAAAAAAGTATAAATCTTAAATTACATATTTTCGCCAAACTTTTGATTATACAGAGATATTTGATACACAATATTCTTGTCATAAAATCATTTACCTGATTATTGAATAATTCTTATCTGTTTACTCTCCTTTTATTTTATTAAGATAAAAAGTGAGAAAAATATATAGTATATAATAAATAGTTAGATATTTGTTATTTTTTTAATAATTCACTAATTTATGAGTTTAAATGATATTTTATTCTTTCGCGATGACTGATTATTGATTTATCAAAGTAGATATTAAGTTAACGTATTCAGTGGTTAAAATACACACAAACTACGGAGCAATAAACCGTTAAACAGTTTGTTCTATTTCTTTATTCATTAATATGGTTGACTAAATCAAAAATATTTTTGTATGTATTTAAACTATTAAATAAAATGACTATATTCTTAAACAATGAGATTTACGGAACGCTGTTTCAGTTTCAAAACATAATTAGAATACCAGAAATTTTATCTAATATAAAAGTAATTTTTATATTTTATTGAAATGATGCAAACGTTAAGAATGGAACAGACCACTTCTATCTGAATTTTACAAGTATCTGCAAAAGAACGTTTCTGCATGAAACAATCAATGGTAGATTTTCGTATTTATTCCGCGTAGATTAAAGCTGATTTTATTATTAGTAAATAACTATATTAATGGATAAGTAAATAAATACTATTCCTTAATTGCATAGTAGCACGATATTTTCAATTTAATCTCTAACGATACCATTAGTTTCTGAACACTATAAAAATAATCGACATTATTTCCTTATAAACTTATGCGAAGATGATAATGACTACTCAAAAAACCCATTAATTTGTGAGTTATAGATTAAGCATTAGAAATATTGTTAGATTTTACTCTATATTTATGTGAATTACGGTTCTTCGTCATACTACTATAATAATAACAAAATAGAAATCGTTTAAAGTTAGCATTAATATATATTTGTCATATTTCACACCGTATCAAAGGCCTTGTCAATATCAAGTAGCAATATGTTTTGTATTAAATTCGGAAGATTGATATGCGTCGGTGTAATGATTAGGTCTAGAGGTATTTTTTTCTTTAGGTTATTATGGAATGAGAAAGTTACCTAGTTCTCCAGGGTGTTCTTGCTGGGCCTCACATATGAGGCTCTCTGTCCACCAGAGGTCGGCCGCGGCGGCCGGGGGCGAAGCCGGGTCGGCCTCCATGGCTCTGGGGGCGACGGCGCGCGACGTGGGGGCGTGGGGCACTCGCCCTCCGCCACCGGCCGGCAGGTGCATTTGGGGCCCGAGCCTCCTTCACTTTCGTACACACCACACCACACAACACACCTCAACTATACACCATTGCCGATTCACTTTTGCAGCCGATTCCTGCACTTGTCACCTGCAACAATTTAAATTATTTTATTAAAGCGACATGTATCGAGAATTTTTATAAAATACCTATTGCAAATGTTGACCGCAGTTATTATTAATAAGTTTAAACATTTTTGCGTAAATGTCATTTGTGAAAGAGGAATAATAATCGCTAATTAATTAACATATATTTTATGTATCATTCAAAAATAATTATAAATGTATTTTTTAATTAACATTTGTTCAATTAAAATATAATATTTATTATACTCAGTTAATCGAAGTCTATTGACCGCAAGCGATATATTAACATTATTAAGGTAGAAAAAAATGATTTATTTAATTATTATAGCAATAAAAATATATACAACTTATAAAGCAATAATATTATAAATAGTATCTTATTACCAAATATATTCATTCGTTTTTTTAACTATTCGTTGAAAATTTTCATTTTTAAAAATATCAAAAACTAGCTAATTATAAAAACACAGTTGTATATTATTTCTTAAGTCATTGTTTATTTTAACAACGAAGGTAGTCAATTTTATCTACCGATATTTACAGCCCAATTGTGTTATTTTTTGATTTGCAAAGCTTATCTTCCTTTCTTTATTTTATTTATAGCACACGTTTCCTTAACAACTAATAACCGACAAACAAAATAACAAAAAAAAATATTTAACCATCTTTTAAGTCGATAATCGAATAGATAAAAATAACGAATATTTGGGAACTCTAGTTAAAAATGTTTTAAAAATAATCAAAATCGGTCTTATTTTTCTTATTTTTCTTTTATTGTATGGATTATATTAATTTTAATTTTCTGTTACTTTTATATAATAAGGCCTTTGAAAGTACACAATATATGACTTTATTTTAAAATAAATAAATTTTGAAAGTTTAACTATGAGGTTAGCACAGTTTATTAAAGTTTGACTGTTAAGAAGATTTATTTAATTTAATTTACACTGATAATAGGCAATAAAAATAAAACTAACATCATTACTTGCTTGGCATATCTAAACTCTATAATTATTTTAAGGCCTGTATTTATTGGATCAGTACTATCATTTTCTTATGATTAGTTTTTATCTTATTACAATGTTGGCTGATTTATTTTATTTTATACAAATAATACAATTATTTTTATTGTATGGATTATATTGATTTGTTGAATATATAAGCTTTTGGAAATAAACAATATATGTTATATAAAAATATGATTCTATCTTAAATGAAATGATTTAAAAAACTTAACCATCGTATTTATGAGGTTAAAAGTATATTTATATTATATTTTAATACTGATAATACGCATAGGCTATTAAAAATAAAACTAACCCCATTATTAACCAATAATGGAATATCTTAAGTTTATAATTATTTTAATGACGGATTTATTAAATCTATAAATTAAATTGTAGATATATTTTAACGGAGAATGATAATAGGCATTTCTAAATATATTGGCCATAAAATAATAATATACTTAAATTACATTTAATTATTTAATAAGTAAAATTTATATACATATAAATATCGGAAAAATTGTTTTAAAAACATATATTTTACCGCATTTTGAAAATATAACATATCAAATGCCTAAAATACTATAAAATTAATTTGTTACACTTTTGAGCTTAATTAACTGATGATACTAATTTGTTCCTAATATTCTAATATATATAAATCAATCAGTATGTATATAAATAAGCCGATGAAAAATTTTGTTTATGAAAAGTTTTAACATTTATAAAAAATATTTTATTTAAATGAATTAAAATATAACACAACTATGTAATAATAATATAAGATTAATTAGTAGATTATTAGCATTGTCAAACATATGTTAATAACTGTAAAATAAAATTAAAAAAATACAATTTACCTAGAAGCTGAAACCATAAACAAAAATAACAACAACTTTCACTTATTGATAATAAACACTTTAATGTTTGGAAATATTACATATTATTAGAAAGTTGTATTATATAGTTTTAAGGAATAAAACACTTTAAATTGTCAAGTAAATAACTAATCACTTAAAACGCGATAAGGTTAAATAGAAATCCTAGAAATTGCCACATGCCTAAAACCATTATCTACGATATGGTATATAGATTATATATAGAAATCTTAGTCTTACATATTTTTTTATTACACACTATAATTCATTATTAGCATCTAAATTGCTTCGGATAATATTTGATTTGTTTTAGATACGTACACAATATCACTGCGTAACTACCCGAGGGCAAGTTGAGCTATAATTTTAACCCGATAACCAGTTATTTCAGATACATTGACTTCGATATATTTTTCTAAAATTTTAACCGCACTTTGGCTAACGCGTTAACGCCAAAGTAAACTGATTAGCAAGTCATAATAGGGTTTGAGGTTTATCCATGTGTAATGAACTAATCAGGTATCATTATGCTGAGATACAATCGAATCCCGTTTGACTGGATACATTTGTTTATTTCGCGTTGCATTATCAGATTCTGTCCAGTTATGATCCGTTTGACAAACGCAAACGGGCATTCGGGTCGAAATTAATTTATTTTCATACAATTACGCGCGCGAAATCAACGATTCGTGTCTAATTAAATTGTAGTAAATTGTAGTGTGTGAGTTATATATATTTTTAATTAGACATAAGCACGTATTATAGGCATTGGATGCGATCGACGGAGTGAAAAAAGCAGCATCGTAAAATTTTATTGAAATTGCTAGCCATAGTATTATTATCATGTATCTAATTACAATCGGTTCAATCAGTTATTTTTGATAAAGCTTTTGCATTGACAATTTGAGTTTCAGTGTGGTAAAATAGATTTAACGAGCAGCTGTAGTTTTATTGAAATTATATTTGACTAGCAAAATACTCGTTTAATAAACGAAAAGGTTTTTATTATAAATAATTTATAAATTATCTACACATTTATAAAATATAAAATCAGATATTAGTAAATCCTTTTTTTTATTTTTTTTTTATATAAATGAAATATTTAAATCATATTGCAATTAAAAACAATAATATAGAAATATGATCCATAAGACTTAGGTTTAAAATTTCTGCATTTATATTATTTTTTAATCATTATATTATATATTGTTATTTATGTATTCTTATCATGAAACTGTATTTGGACAGTTATTTAATCAATAAACTATCAGTTAGCTTAATAATATTTTTTATAAACTGTTTAGTTGGATTTATATAAAAATTAAAAATTCAATATTTATTTCTGATTATGTTTAGAATTATACTGTAATTGAATCACTGATATAAATAAATAATTTATTGACTCGGCTCTATTTTAATATTCGTTTAGGAATGTAATATATTTTAATATTTTTTAAGATACATAGATAACTATTAAACAATCAAAGGGCGCAGAGAAATTTGAGAAAAAAATAAATAGAGCGACAAACAGACATTACATTAATTTTAATAAAATATAATTGTGGTTAATTTTTTAGTATATTTACATACAATGTTTAAATGCATATCAAAAAAAGGTTTCCGAGCAAAAATGTTTTAGAATAGTATGATTCGCTTTAAATTGGCTAGCTCTATAGTAAGGACGAAAAATTATGTGGTTTACTTTGGTTCGTTGAAATGAAGTTATAGTAAATTTTAAATTAATTTATTCAGCTGCAATTTCGATACTTTTTGCTCTTATATATGGTATTATAAAGTAAGTTTTAGGCAATTATAAATTAACATTATTTAAACATTAATTATAATTACTCATATATGATTAAAAATATCGTTGTAAATATACATATGATACACCAAATACGCTTGTATCAGAATTTTAATATCTTATTATAAACGTATATAATAAATAAATTAGTCAAACATGAATATTGATATGTTAAAAAAAATATTATAATAATTTAACATTTACAGCATTAAATCATCATCAGATTGTATCCAACACTTTTTATACAGTAATTGCTTTATTACGAACTACTGACGTAGCAATTGAGTTTAACAATAACTTAAAAAAATGATAATAAACAAAATAGCTACTAACAATTATTATGAACGTTCTTGTTTTTCGGTAGTAGGTATGGTCACTGTTGGTGATTTTTTTATAAATATATTCTTGCTTCAGGTCACAGTCACAGATTTGTGCACAGTCTTTCGGTCACAAACGCACCTGTCGACACGTAGTGTACACACTGCGTGAGTCAGTCCAGTCCGTTCACGGAACCGGCTGTCAGAGCTGTCAAACGCGGAACGGACTATACACAACGTCCGCTTTGTACGGGCGCGCAATCAGCACTGATCGCTTCTGAGCCTTTGCTGGTCTCAATGCTAGATGGCGCGTGGGCGACCAACCGCGGGTCGCGGTCCTAATAATAATGGTGATCAAACCACTGTTTGATCATAATTTTTATTATATTTAGAAAACAAATTTGTCCTTTTGATGACTTTAATAGATTATGATTAAACCAGTGGCGTAACTAGGATTTTGCCGCCCGAGGCGATCCTTAATTTTGCCCCCCCCCTCTCTTCATACAATTATCTAATATTAATGGTTATAAGGTATTTCATTATTTTAGCACGTGCTCGACCCAAACAAACATTTGAAGTAACTTCAACTTTTACTTAATTTAAGTAACTGGATAAATTTTCGGTTCGGCCAAAAATATTTTTACTTATAGCAGCGGCATTTTTAATGACCGGCTGGGGCATAAAATCAGTTTTTATTGTTTTCACATATTCAACTATTCCTGCATATATATTTTTATCGCATTCAGTTTAAAAACCATATTACACGAATGATCCTTCCATCGCGAAAATGCCGCCCCCATGCAAGTGCCGCACGGATCGGTCCGCTCTCTCCAGCTACGCCACTAGATAAGGCACATGAATTCAGTGGATATTTAATGTTTTAAAACACCTAAATATTTTGTTAGTTGAATCAAATTAATGTAACTGTTTTAATCGACTAAAAAATTCGAAGGGGCGGTACGGATCATCAGGTCATTCGTCCCGATAGACCTGAGTTTGAATCCTATTATTTTTCAAATTTTTACTGTCCTAAAAATATATTTAACAGGTTCTTTTATATTTAGGTGTAATACATTTTTATAATATTAAGACCTAACCTAAGTTATTACTTTAATCTACAACATTTTTAGCGTCTTAAAACTATTATCTTTGTCTAAAAACTTCTTTGCGGATCTGTGACCAACGATCGCGTCCTCATTACTTGACTAGATCCATCCGGATCCTTAATACGCTAGCATTGAACATTACTCTGTGTAATCTCAGCTACGAGGAGCTGGTACAGTTCGTATCATTTAGTTATTTACTATGTATTATTTTTATCGTACTTGTATTATATTTTTTCGTGTTTTGTAATAATACTATATATTGTTTTTTACCATCGTGGCGCATTGATGTAATCTTAATTTAATTAAAAAAATAATAAAAAAAGACTATATGATATACAGATTTTGCTTTTATTCTTTGTGTCTCACTACTCATTTTGCAGTTATTGATTGGTCTTCTGGATTCATTGTGACGCATTGGGCTAACGCCTGTCATGTTGCAACAATTGTCGTTATTTTATTTATTATTAATTAAAGTACCCATTGAAGAAATATTGCAATTTTTGTGCTCTTTAAAATGAACACACTTAAAATGGCAAAAATCTAGAACAAGCAATTGAAAAACTGCACTTTTCAACGGTAGCCAAATACATACAAGATCAAGCAATTCGAATAAATGTTTCTTTTAAAGATTATTTTATATAAATAAGAACACGTTAACTAACATTTTTGTGATAAATGAGTTAAAATATCACCTGGATTTCGTTTATTATCTTTAACGGCCAGAAAATGTAGTGCAAATAATGCAATTAGAATGAATTTGTTGTTAAATAAATAAACACGTTAACTAATATTTGGTCATAAATAGGTTGTTATTATATTCAGAGTTGTCATAATGTAAGTTAATAAAATAACATTCAGTAAAATAAGTTCTGTTTTCTTTTTCTAAGGAATACACTTTAAAATGATCATAAAATGTAGAATTATTAAATGTCTTTTTAACTTAAATAAAATGTATTTATTCAAAGGTAGTAAATAATTTTAAATGTCACACGTGTATGTTTTTAATATAACTTAACAGTCATACTTTTTGGTTTTAAATAATGGTCTGGAATCTAAACATATTTTTAATATAGATTATGCTTAAATATATATTTAATTATAATTAACTAATAATTTAATTTATTATTCAAAACTGAATGAGTATGTTTAGTTTAATTTACACAAAAATGTCAAATTGCAGTTCAATTTTTTATAACTATACAGCAAAGTTCTTTGAAATCTGTTCTACCTACACTCATCTAAACGTGATTATATCATACAAATGTTCTTATAAATTTATTATATACAAAATTATGAGATTCCGTCGTTAAAATTTAGATAATTCTTTACGGTATTATTAATTGTAATCACACTAATATTATTATTGTAGGTAAGTAAAGTTTTTTTAAGTACATAAACATTAACAAAAATAATACCAAATTAGTTGTAAACAAATATTGATCAAACCGATTAAAAGTAAAATTGAATATTATACTTTCACTGATAAAATATATTCATTAATAAAATTGCATTAAATAATATTTCTTGCAATTCTTAACGTCTGAAAAACAAACTGGGCAGAACAATGTTCGCAAAAGCCTCTGCCTTCATATTCTCTGCGGTCAATCTGCGGTTTTCGCTTTTCTGATTTATCGCAAAAGTACACATACGCCCATCTCTTTCTTACTCATTGAAATCAGTCGCTTGAAAGCAAAACCACTATTTTAGCAAGACTCCTGTAAAGAAAATTAAACGCGAAACGACGTTTTCATATAGCAATTTCTCAAGCGAAAAGCGATGGAAAATTAACCGTCTCTTTCTGAGACCATATACCAAGATAAGGTCAGATAGGGACAGATAGAAAAATATACGTGATAACAATTCGTCTCATTTTTATTGCTGTCTCTCTCAGCATTTCCTTTTAACTTTTGATTCGCATTACCGCATGTGGGTTTCACTGAACTGTCAAAAGTTATTCGACTATATACAATTTCATGTCTAGCAATAATTAATTGTTGACGCGATACGATCAATATGCAAATGGTCATTAATTTGTCGGAACGCATGTTTACATTAGCGTTAATTATTGTGAAGCTGCTTTCGGAAAATATAGGTCAATAGCTTATAGTTAATGTAACGTCATGTAAAAATATATAATATATATAAAACATTAAATACAGCAATTAAATTTGTATTATTAATTATACAGTTACTTTTGTTATATATTATTAAAAATAAATTCATAAGGTTTTTGGGTATGCATAAGCTTTTTTTTTAACTTTGTACTTATTTGTAGTTAAACGAAGGTAGTTTAAAAATTATCGTAATACATTAACATATGTTATGTTAAAGGTTCTTGGTGTTTTAAAATTTGCGTCAAAACACTTAGTAAGGATTTACTGAGCAAAATCTTGAAATACTAAACATAACTACAGTTTTATATATAGAATATAAGTGTAGATATTTTTTTTTGTTACGATATATTTTTAAGTACTATTTTTGTTTCATTAACATTCTTTAACGTTTGATCATTTTTACTTTATTTTAGATTATTTTTATTTATAAAAATAAAAATCACATAAACAATGTTGAAAAGTCAAAATAATTTTTGAGTGTATTTTTTTTTAAATAAAACCTTATATGTATAATAATTTTGTTTTTATGTTATAAGTATATCTATATAAATTAACCTTGAAAAAATATATCTAAATTTAGTGCTCAGCGTCACGTATTTTTTTTATTTATCCTTAAACTATATAACAATAAAGCATATTTTGTGGTTTTTATTTGTTTAATTTGTGGTTTCATTATAAGCAGGGCTTTGTTTTTCGTTTAATAAACATCTGTGTTTTTATAAGTTTTCGTATGAATTTTATTTAACAAGTGTTATAAAATTTGAAAGAATTATAGTACTTTTTTTTACAGTTTTTAAGGTTGTTGCAATTGACAAATTGTTTAAATACAAATTCGCTAAAGCATAACCTAATATATTTTAACAATTTTCAAATTTGTAGGAAATGTGACACTTTTCTTTAGATTTTTAAAATTTAATTTTAGAAATTAATATTTTTTTTATAACATTTTTTTATATTGTTAAAATTGTCATTTTTTAAAAATAAATACGCAGAAATATATTTTGGCATATTAGTTTTATTTAAAATAATTATAGAGCTATACACTTAGTATGAAATATGGCACTATTCTTCAGTTAGGTACATTTTTTTATAAAACGATTTTTTTAAATTGTTGCATTTGACTTTTTTTGTATTTTTTTTATTAATTTGGTTATACAAATTGTGAAAAATATAGTACATATCTTTAGTCAGATTAAAAATATTTTCAAAATTTCACTTTCACAGTTCATGTTTTTTAACACTAATATTGGGGAAGTCCGGCCAAGGACGAGAGTTTAGCGAATGGCGGATCACTGTGGCGTTAGCTGGGTACAAAAGATCCTAGATCAACTGTCCGACATGGTTCATAAATATGACTATCTCCGGCACCTGGCAAAGTAATCAGAAACGTGACTATATTCCTAAATTAGATATTATCGCCATTTCCTTTTTTAAATATTTCCGAGAAACATCGCTATCGTCTTTGGGTAGCAAAAGTGGTGGCATACGGTCACTACAATATAAATTTGTAATCTCCAATTTACCAATTACGTTTAATGTGACAACACAATTATAAAATTAAATCAAAAGTAAATTCGCATCATTAGAATAATAAATATCACCAATCCTCTTTCATTCGAAACTCATCAGAATCCCATCATCCATCGGAAATTGTTGAACAGTCCGTGTGAAAACCGGGCCAAAATCTTGACCCCGGCCCATTATCGCTGGGGTCCAATAAAGCGTACGTGACGCTCCTATTATCGGGGCGCAACAGAGGCGCATTTTACGGCCCGCACCCGGGGCGACCGTAATTGCGGATAATCTGTTTATGGGGGGGCACCGGGAGCCGTCCAACGACAATAATTGCCCGATCGGTCACTTTTTTCGGGGGCAATAATCTCAATGCGTATCTCTAGGAGTGATGTAATGACAGGGGCAATAGAAGATATAAATTTTATGAATACCTGAAAATATTTGTGACGCGGTCGTGGATAAAAAATATTTAATTGTTTCTTAGTTCTTGAGGGGATACTGCACTTCCGCGGCTCTTCTGAGAGCCATAAATGTAACATAATACAATTTTTATGCGTATATGTATTATGTATACGCTATTGAGCTATCTATGCTTAACAATACAATATGATAAATTACAGTAGTGAGTGTATATACAATTATAGTATATATTAATTATAAATATATATTTATCCATAAAAATCATTTAATCATAATTCAAAATTGAATTTATAAGATATTAATAACCTACTCATGAGTACAGGATTTTTTTGTAACTTAATAGGACTTATGAAAAAAATAAAACATACGTATTATATTATTATTAAATTCACAATGGCCTATTTACTAGTTAAAAATGCTGTTTATACGATCACCTGTTTTTCTAAACACAGAGACAATCTTTATTTTAACTATTTTTTCAACTTTAATCTTATAAAAATATATTATTTTAATAAAAAGCATATTACTTTACTACTGATATGCGTCTGGGGATTTAAAAATAAGCTGAATGCCAAGTATGTAAAAATAATTAATGAAACAAGTTTTTCAGCATATATTTTTTTCAAATTTTTAATTTCAATTCCATAAAAATATTTTTGTATTAGGTACATAAAAACAAAATTAATAAAAAATAATAAGTTACATTCCTTGAAAATAATGTTGTTGTATTTTATAAAATTAGACACTATAAAATTATTTGTTTTTATTAAATTTCACTAATGTTTATGCATTATAAAAATATAAATTTCTGCCAATTCAATTTTTAAACAATTTATAATAGCGAAAATTTAAAAAAATTTAAACTGCGAAGAACATATATTTTTATTATCTTTAGCTTAATTAAAGTAGTGCATTTATTTCTTACAAACTTAAAAATATATTTCTCACAAATTATACAACCAAAAATAAAATAAAATTAACATAAAAAAATAAATTTCTACGTATTTATTTAAAAAAAGTCAAGTGTAATTTTTTTCTTACAAACTTTATGATTGTAAAAATATTTTAAATAAAATAAATATGATAAAATGTATTTCTGTGTATTTATTTTAGCAATTTATCAATTGTATACAACAAAAAACGTTAAAACAGTGTTAAAAATAATAAAAAAATATTTTGTACCCTGACTAAAGATATGTGCCATATTTTTCCAAAAATATACAACTATAAATATTTTAATAAAATTAATGTAAAAAAATATATTTCTGCGTATTTATTAAAAAAAAGTGAAGTTTATTTCTTTCTTACAAACATTATAACTGAAAAAATATTTCAGATAAAATTTATATGAAAAAATATATTTCTGTGTATTTATTTTTAACAATTTGTCAATTGCAATAATATAAAAAGTGTTGAAACAGTGTTCAAAAACTAGTAAAATTTTGAAAATTAAATTAAGTTATTTTTTTAAATTTTGCAATTTTAATTAATTTTAATTAAGTTATTTTTAAAAATTTTGGTTTTGTTTTATATTACTTTAAAAAAGCGTTGGATATGTTCAACATATAATAATAATAACAGGAAATTAGAGAGTATATCCAAAATTATACTGGTACAAAAAACAGCGAATTATCCAAAGCTATAGAAATACAGCAGGGAGTGAGATATGGTTATGTTTTATTCCTTATGATTTTAGTATGTATTCAGAAAATATTTTTATTAATTAGAGTCGACACTTAAAGTATTCCAAAAATAGATTCCACTGATTGTAGAAAACTTGTTGTTGAAATCTATGTGGTGGTCATTTTCTAATAAACTATTATTTAAAATAAGAAAAAATCATTTCATGATTAATTCTGGAACAACAAATTTACTTAATTTTGATTATGAAATAGGTAACAACGTGTTTCATTGCATAGAAGTGGTAGCCAATTTAGATGTCCTATTTGAAGAATACGACAGATTTCATCAGCATAAAGAAAACGTAAGATGTTGGGAATTGCTTTGTCATACGCGCATCAATTAAGTTATTTGAGGGCACTGTGTGCTTTGTATAATCAGCTAGTGCAGCGTGTTTTCCTAGCCTATATACCAAATAATGCAATCGACTCACTTTTATTAAAAAATGTAAAAAATATATTATCAATTTTTAATTTTCATAAAATTCTTAAAATGTATACTGCAAAATGATTTACTCGAGTCGCATCGACGAGTGTACTTAGGAAAGCACTTATTCAAGCCGATTGTAGAGAATATGGTTTCAAGAAGAACCTAATTTTTGTGTACCACTTAATTATCAGCACTTGCGCTTCATAGTATTTTAAAAATATTGTATTCAAGAACAGGAAGTCAAAAATTTTATTTCTCGAAAAATTTGCTGATTTCTCAATAATTTTTCTTGAGCCCTCTTTGTTGAAAAATAAATTTTAAAGAATGTTTTTAAATGTTTTACAACAGCTGCATAAAAAAGGGTGGTTCCTTGCTAAGTGCTCAAATATAGTCGTGCTATTTTTTGAAAGCTTTTAATAGAGGTCGAAAGTATTTTAATGAAAAAAATTGTTTACAATAATTCGGCCTTATATTTTCTTAAGTAATATAAAAACTACACCGAAAACTACGTAAGAAGAAACGGCAGATTGCAAAAATGTATAAGAGCTTTTCACAGAGTTACGTTGTAAAATTTAAATCACGTCCTTAAAAAATATAAGGTAGTGATAGCTGTTATTGACAAATTTCTTTACGATTCGGGTATAAATACGGAAGCCTAATATTTCTTTGTAACTCGACACTCTGGTCCTAATTATTATTATTCGCGTCCATTATACAGGGACGTCATTTCAGATTTTATCAAGAGGGTGGGGGGGGGATTGGCCAGTCAGTGGTCAATAAAAATTCATAGTATATCATTAAATGACATGCATTTTTCTAGGCAAATTCAAAGGTGTCCCTATTTAGAAAATTCACTTTCTTGTAATTTATTGATAGAGTGTTGAAGCGTGGACGTTTATAAATAAAGTAAACAAGCGTCTAAAAGCCTTTGAAATGTGTATCTACAGCTTTTAAAGACACAAGAAAAAATAGGACCAGGAAGAAGCTATTTCAGAAAGAGCACTACCTCCTTCCTTAGGACAGTAGTAATAAATTAAGTGTGATTCAAAAAATGCAATGATGCATAATATTATTAGAGTTAAGGAAAATTCCACAAATATTGTACGATCCAGGAAAAAATAATATGTTAACTTACATTCCAAGAATTTTATTGTGATAAAATTAAATTATACATAATAATCAATATTAAAAATATTTATAAGTTTAAGAATCTGTGAGACCTTTTTACTTGACGCATACTTATGGGGCGTGTTGTGGGAGGCGGGCGTTGATGCGACCACGCCCACTGCGGCCGAATCGGAGTGGGAAGGCGTGTCTCAAAACGATCTTGGACTTTCTTTGGTCGCTCTCTTCCCTACCGACTATGAAGCTTTCACACGTGTGAAAATTTGTGGGGTAGAAAATCATATGCAGCATTCCTACTATTTAAATTAATTACCACCAGTTAACTAGTAGCTAAAATATCCATATCTTCTTTACTACTTTTTACTCATAATCATTAAAATAAACCTAGCTTTTATTCAAATTAAAAATAAATAAAAATGATACATATTTTGATTTGCACTTATGCATGAAAAAGTATTTTAAAAAATTTTTTTTTAAGCAAAGTTAACACAAAAGAGTAACCATATCTGCGTTTGATAGGGTATATTATTAAATATGATTCTTCCCAAATCGATCGTTTTATGACTGCGTGGATATATTATAGACAGAATGGCACACTTTTTGCGTTGGCGGTCTGCCCTAGCCACCAATTAGTTGAGACCTCAAAACGAGCAGAGCAAACCGAGTGCTCTGTGGTCTGTCGTCTCTCGCCTTCCACACCCTGGTCTTCCGCGTTACCTGGCCACGCCGCCAAACCGCACCTTGCGGGGGCAGGGGCCGAGGGGAGTACGTATTCTTTCATCGTCATTCATAAATTTTGTGGTATTTAATTAGCCGTGCCGCGGATCTGTTAAAAATTACCCGCAAACCGCCGCCGCCGAGTTTAAACGCTCTTTAATTACTCAAACCGTCACTCCCACCCTCGACTCGATTAAGCGAAGACCTTAAGGTTTTTATACCTTTTTGTCGTGGTGTGCGAGAATAAAAGGCAATCGAAAAAAAGTTGGCAAATATATAAATAAAACAGGCAACTAGGCAACATCTGATGTGCTATGTCTTTTTTTTTAGTGTAAAAAAAATACGAATTGCAATATTTTTATATTAATTTGTTCACACATATGCACAATTTTATATAATGAAAATGTATGCGACAATAATTAGCCAATCAAGGACGCCATAAAAGCGAATGTATTTTTAATTCTAATGTATAATACAGTGACATGCAAGAACAATAGATCATTCATTTAGGGGTATGCTTACATTGTTTTTAAGTGGTTATCTAATTAAGCTTTCAGTTTTCTTAGTAAAAATATTTATTAAAACTATTATGTTAAAATGTCTACATTACATTTTGAGTAAAAAATTCGATTTTTATTGAGAAAATTCTCATTCAAATCAAATCAGCAAATTTATCAAAAAATTTCATTAAGGCTTTTATGTTAAAAAATAATTTTGTGCAAATATTTTTTAACCACTGTGTTATTTTTATACATTTGCATAAAAAAGGGTGGATCCGTGCCTGGTATTTTTAAAAGATCATACTTTCTTAAAAGCTTTTAATGGGAATCGAAAGTATTTGAATGTCAAAAAATTGTCTAACTACACTAATAATCAAATAAAAAACACTCCATGGAAATCGGCAGATTGCAAAAATGTATGGGGTCTTATTACAGAGTTACGCTATAAAATTTTCCTTTGGGCGAACTTGAATCTTTTTTTTTCACTATCCATTTTTTTTTATATTTTATTATGTTCAAAATATTAGAAATATAAAGTGAACAGCTATTATTAACAATTTTCTCTACAATTAAAGTATAAATACAGGAGCCTGAAATTCATTCGTAACCCGACACTCCTCTAGTCTTTCGATTATTCGCGCTCATTATAGCAAATCATAATCCTCTCAAACTTTGTTCTCTTCAGCGATACTAATATACTTATACTTGTGGCGGACCACACTGATGCCCTCGTTAGTAATAATTCATCAATAAGGATAAACTAGACAATAGTGGAATCACACAAAAGCTCTCGTTATGACCCGTTATGACTAGAAAATAGTAATATAAATAACACGCAAGGAATATCCGGTGTATTGAATGAATAATATTTGTCACGAAACGGTCACCGGAAACAATATACCACCGGAAGACAAATAGAACAGTAAGCCCAAAATATTCCCGTTACGTAATTCAAACTTGCAGATATCCATCAAATGTCACTTTCTAAAAGCTTATACTTTTTCGTTGCTCTAAAAAGTGAGTGCAGCGATTGTCCGGATGATCACTGCATGATTGTGATTGATCAGCAAACTTTGCAGCCCTGAGTACTTGCCTGGACTCAAATGTGGAAAAGGCAGTCACTGGCAGACTCCGGCAGACACTCGAAGAGACTAGCAGACACCTATCCGCCCGCAGATCACATATGGTCATGGACCCCACCATATATTATACTGTCGCTGCCACACCAACCAGAATTCTGAGGATCTTCCACTGACATCATCCCTGCGCCAGTTTCTCCACCACTGCTCGGAGAATAACGAGCTTATTATAGTCTGTCGCAATATGTAACATAATATAATAAAATTCTCACTAGTTTCCACCAGGGGCGTATATTCAGGGTGTGCTAGGTGTGCGGCGCACACCCGCAAAACCATCTAAAATATAAATTTAGAAATTTAGAAAATTTAGGGCATAAAGCGACATCATTTTGCATACAGTAGTATGCAAAATTATAAAATTTTAATATGCAGTGTATAGTATGCATTGGTATTTATCAGTCGCTCTAAATGTTTCCGCGCGACCGACACGCTATGTATTACTCATGTGGCGCGCCGACCTTGAGTGCGGCGGCCGACTAAAGTAAATTGTTCCGAGATTTAACGGCTGAAGTCGATCTGTCGGCTGGCAGCGCTCAGTAGTAAAATTGGTCTCGAATTTGGTGCGCGTACTTCAAAAACTCTTGCGTCCGTCGCTGCTTTTTTATTACATTATATCACAATAACAGGTCACTCATTTTTTATATTTTGCCGTAAAATAGTTTATTATCTCATTTACATATGATCAATATTTAATTTTCTATTCTAGATTATATTTTTTTATTTACCCCAAAAATGATGAAGAATACTGTTGAAGATATTTTGAATAATCCATTTTCAAAAATAAGTTATGAAATTAAATTGAAGATAATCAAAATTGGCAAACCACGTCCACCTCTTCCCAATTTATTTATGGTTTGCAAGCCAAAGTACTCGAAGTTTATCCATTGGCCATTTTTACACACTGCTATGCTCATATGTTGAATTTAACATTACAACAAGGTCTTTCCAATATAAAAGTGTGCAAATCATTCTTTCAAACTGTAAATGGATTGTCTGTATTCTTTTCGAAATCTTCCAAACGAATAAATGCTTTACAAGAGTTTGTAGGTAGAAGACTTCCTTCTGTTACACCTACAATATGGAATTACACATCACGGTTAAGTAACACAGTGCAAAAATACAGAAATGAATTTACGGACTTTTTTCGAGACGTCGTGAAAAATTGTGAACTATGGGACCCCGACACTGTAATAAAAGCACGAGGTTTTCTTATCTTTTTGGAAGATTTTGAAACAAGAAAACTTCCCCACATATTTTCAAACCTTTTTGGAAAAACTGATGTGTTATACAACATTTTACAATCCAAATCTTTTGACATTTTATATTGCTGTAAGAAAGTTACCGAAATTTTGCAACAACTCATACATGAACAGGAAAATAATTATGAAACATTATGGGATTCTCATGTAACGGAAGAAAATTATCCAAGACTGAGTAATGATTTGCTTGTTGAAGAAAAGCACGCGTTTTGCTAACTATTTAATACAATAGTTGATAATATATGTAAGCAAATTGAAAACCGTTTTTCTTCAATGTCCAAATTGGAATATTTTCACCTTCTGGAGAAAGAAAAATATGAGCAATATAAAGAAAAATTTCCAAATGAATTACTTACCAAACTGCAACAATTCTATGGAACATTATTTGATTATATAAGTTTAAAAAATGAGCTTGCTGTTCTTTATCATTTGCCTGAATTTGCAGAGAAATCTGTTCATGAGCTTGTACAATTTATGAACACAAATAATCTTGAGTCAGGTTTTCAGGAAATAGATAAATTAGGCAAACTAATATTAACTCCTCCAAGCAGTACTGCTTCAGCAGAACGTTCATTTTCTGCTCCGAAACGAATAAATAATTGTTATCGAAGTACCCAAGGCCAAGAAAGGCTATGTGGCCTTAGCTTGATTTCAATAGAAAAAGGGATCCTTATGGATATTAAAAAGAAGAGCACTTTTTATGACAGCGTGATAGAAAAATTTATGATCAAAGAAAGAAGATACGATTTTATATATAAATAATTATAATTTTATGTTTATTGGAAATTTGATATTTTTATATAATAATATTTTAGATTGGGTTTGATGTTTATTTATTTATTTATATATGGGGAAAAGCTGTAAGGCAGTTTAGGCATGCCAAAACCTCGGCTAATAAAAATGAAAAAATGTACGTTTATTTTTATTTTTTATAGCACACCCAATATTAACACCCACCGTACGCCACTGGTTTCCACCCGCGTCTTACTGGCTGCAAAGTCACATCCTTCATGGTTAGAATCCTGAAATACTGTAATAATACATAATTTTTTATTTATTAAAATTTATAAAGAATTATTGAGAAAATCGAGAATGAAATAAACATGGAAGAAACATAATGTTATTAGGTTATCAAAAAAAAAAAAAAAAAATAGTCCGTAAGTTATAACCAATATGGAATTTAAAAAAAACGTCGAAACGGACTTAATAAATCAAGTTATTGGTAAAAATAAAAACCAAATGTATCAGTTCATTTGAAAAATACTTGATAAATATATATGTAGAAAACCACCCGGTGTATGCAGTTATCTACCTGCCAAAAGCTGGACTTTTTTGTATTACAGAAGAGTAATGAGGTTTAAATAAATTTACACGGGTGAATTATGTTCGTCGTCAAGTGACGAAAAATACAGGGAAAAATGTATCCAAAAAACTGTGATAAATAATCTGTGGGTGCTTCTTATATTTCGGAATGGAAGGCAATCATTAAATCGGCGGAACAATGACATTTCATCCGTTAATGAAAAAGCACGTGTGATCACGTGTAATATTTCTAAATTTAGGTAATTTAAGCAATGTTTGTAAATAATTATTTTAAGAAATATTTGATATTGGATATCTAATTATTATACGTGTTTTTTTATTTTTGAAACTCTTATTTTTTACTCGATAACGCGATAATTATCAAGTCGGTTTTAAGGTAAACGACAAAACCGAATCGACGTCCACAAGCCGCAAACCAACTCACTTCTGTTCGGTTTGGGGTTTCAAAACCCCGTTCTCGGGATTTAAACCAAACCCGATTGCCTTTTATGAAATCGAGATAAGCTTGTGGTCGTAACAAATGTAAACCTACCTACACATGTACATGTAATATATCAGAAAAATAGAATAAATCAACATTGATAATATTAGAAGTTCTTAATATGTACATATACATACATATAACGAGGAATAAGTAAATATTTTTGTAAGTTAAGATGATAGTATAAGACCCTGAAATTTCTTATTCTGGTGAATTAAATACGTGTTTTTTTAATAGTATTTTTGGTGCTGCGAAAACCTATTTTTGTTACATATAATATATGATAATCTGTAATGTAGTATGCACATAAATACATATGTTAAACTATACTCTTATTTTAAATATTATATATTATTATTTTTTAAAGTAAATATATTGTGTTGTTATCGAATTTATTTTTGATATTTTTTGGCAATACAGTTACTTACTCTAGGTGTCTAGATAATAAAATTAATTACTAAATAGTTTTTTATTAATATATGTATATAGTTTTAAAAATATAATTATTTAAAAAAATACATTAATAGGTAGTAATGAACAATACATATTTGGTTTTGAACTTAGCTTAATTTATTTAGCGATTATTTTTATATTTATTTTTAGTTCATAGATGTCTACGTATGTACAGTAATGTATAAATAATAAAATAATTTAATTATGTATAGATCTGTGTCTGGTTTTATAAAATACAACAATATTATTTTTACGCTGCTTATACGATTAAGCGGATTTAAAAAAAATGTTTTTGGCTGGATTTTTAATTTTTGTAAATATTTAGGTTTAGATTAAATTTTTTATTTAAATTTATTTATGCGTGTGTATTTACACTTTACTGATTTAGCAACACATTTTATTTTTGTAATGTACTTATCTAAATTATTTTGCTACAAATACACAATAAATTGATTTATGAATTTATTAAACGCTGATTTTTGTTGCTAAATTTTAACTGTTTTTGCATTTTGTTAAAAATGCAACAATTTTAAATAGTACAGTTAAGCTGACGAAAGAGAAACTAATTGTTAATTACTTTTTGGGCAAATTCAATAACGTTTACGTGTCAAAGCAAAACCTTTCCCTGGATGAGGGAATGATTCTATGGTTATGCAGACTTATTTTTCGTGGTTTGCAAATCAGATACCGGATATATTTGTAATTGCAAATTATACACCGGAAATGCAGGAAGATGGACAAGTAGCACCGTGTTTATGTTGACAATTTTAAAAATGGCGTTTGACTTTCAAAATATTTATTTTTACGAAAAACGGAATTTTGTGTAAGCAATCCGTAAAAAAGGGGGTCTGCCAGAATCGCAACAATATAACATTAGGCCCCTACAGATGAAACATGGCATAATAGAGATTTTATAATGATATTTACCTTTCATAACAGCCAGGTGATAGACACGGGGAAAAAACCAGAACTACCGGCCTTACAATAATGTATGTGACTAATAAATATATGAAGTGTTGATCGCACCGATCAATACATACATAGTTACATAATATTTTGAAAAAACAATGGAATAAACTAAAGATTTTGTTTTTTTCTTTTATTTCAGTGCGCATTGTTTTTTCGTTCGGTGTCTATTAAAATTTGAATCGTAACAGTAAAATTATATTTAAAGATTTATTTTGAGTATGGCTTAAGGATGGATGTAGAATTCAGTGGAATCTATCGATTCTGAAGACATTTCACCAGTTTCCACCATTCCTTGCCGTGCCCGTGCTGTCGATCCATCAGAAAGGCTTTCGGATAAGCCATCAGCCAATAAAAATAAAAAGTGGAGAGAAATATGTGAGAAGAAAATGTCGTGTTTGTTCTGCACGTGGAATAAGGAAAGATACAGCATACATGTGCAGAAGTTGTGAAATTCCTCTTCATATTGACGAATGTCATAGCAAAAAATGTGAATAGTGTATATAAAAAAAAGTGTAAATAATAAAAATAAATATGAACAGTGATATAGTGTGGTTCATAAGTGTAGTGATAAAAATAAATGTGTCAGTGACAGTTGTAAGCAGAAAAAGGACGCCGAAAAATTTGGTGAGTGCAAATTATATTATATTATAAACGGATATTTTGTATAAATCGTACATAGGATTTAAACATACATATTATTAAATTATAAATAACTGGTTTGTAACCATAGCAACCATTTTTAATTTAGACAAAATATTAGGAATGAAAAATATATTTTATTTCTCAGAGATTCTATTAAGTGTAATAATATTTAATTATTTCAATAAATTATTACGTCGATAATTTATCCGAATTGTAACTTTTTCCCCCTGGTTTCTTAATCTTTGAATCATTGCGGTTTTCCAAACGGTGAGGAAATTTCAAAATAACAGTCCTCGGGCGTTAAGCTGTTAATAAAGACTAATGCATTAATTTATTATTTAGTATTTTTAATCTCTAACATAATTGAAAGAAAACTTGATGGCCGTAGAATATTGGTTATTTTATTATATATTACTTCAACCAACTGACTACTTTTACAAAAGAATATAACCTAAGGAAACCATTTTAGGAACTGTTTTTCTGAGAAACGATCTTATCGCTGTCGCTTTAGATAAGAATTTAGTCATCAATTTTGTGCATTATTTATAATTTTTGAGGAGAAAAAAATCTTTATTTAATTTCAAAATAATCGTGAAAAAAACGGGTAACTGAGGCAAAAAGCCTGTTTTCGTTTTTTTAAATGACCGAAACAACGGTTTTAGGTTTAACGGATCTAGGTTTTCTTAGATTTTCCTAATCTCGCAGATGAATATCTTGATAATTAACTCAAATCGAGCTAGGTCGTACATAATATTTTTTTTTTAATAATGAGCTACTTCAGTTGATATAGAATTATATATGAAAAAAAAACTTTTTTTTATTTTCACTAATAATTTGATTGATAGACATTAAATATGCAAATATAATGGTGTGATTATAGATTAAACGCTTTTTTAGTATCTTAATAATTATATTGATTCCAGTATATTCTGCGTAGTGTTTCGCGTTTATTATGTCTATAATTTACAGTCAACTTATTTTTAAGTACACGACTATTCAGACAGACTGCTGTCAGATATTTTTATTTTTCTGAGCTCCTATGTTTTTTAGTGTGTCGAGAAAAGTTTGACGAATCCTTTTTTGTAAATATCAATTTGTGATTTGGCAAGAGTACTATTAGTCAAAGAACTGTAAAACATTGGTTCGAGAAATTTTGTACTTAAGATATTAAAGTTAAAAATATGCCCCGTGAAAGAACTCTATTTGCTGTTCAATTGCAATTATTCTGACACTCGCAAGCATATTTCTTCTGCTAATTAAGTCAAAAACAGTAACGATTCGATGTATGTTTCTCACTAGTTCCGAAAAATATTAGGGAACCATTCTTAACAAGAATCATTACATGAGATGTAAAATAGATTTTTTATGATAACTAAAATATATCAAGGCAATAGTTAGACAGAAAATAAGTTCCAATGCATGTTCCAACACCGAGTTTAAACTTAAAAAAATATGTATTTTGGAGGAATTATTCTTCGATTGTTTTTTAAATCAAGCAAGAATATAAAATTTACCATACAATATCCGATGTTAGTGAACAAACTTGGATTGATTATTGCCTCATGATAATGCAAGATCTCATACTTCACTAACTACTGCTGCAAAATTAAATTTTTTCTTTATCCCCCATATTCCCTTGAACTTTTTTCGTACAGACTAATATATATTATTTGAAATATTTAGACTTATTTCTTTTAACTACGAAATTCAGTAATCAGATTAATATTATACCATTGATGATTTTTTAGTAAACAAGGGGTTCAATTATTATTAAATCGTTTGCAAAAGACCATTTTTGTAAATAGTGGATATTTAAAACAATAAAATTATGGTTATAGAACCTTTTAATATTTAATAAAAAATAACAGCAGTAAATTTGGTTTTACATTTATTAATTGTGCTGTTTTGGATTTGCAAAATAAAATGTAATATATTTTTTAAAAATATAAATTAAAATAACACTTTTCAATGGAACTGTATTTAACATTTATTTAATATTTTCTTCTGTAAATGATTTAAATTCACATTTTAAATCACTTTCTGATATTAAAAGAATAATCTTGCTTTTGAAGTCGAAAGGGACTTTAATTTATTTCTCCTATTACTTAAAAACGTTAAAATTTCCATCGACCGTTGACATGCAACGATTTCGGTCTTGAGTCGTGACCTTCCCGTATTCGACTTTAATATATTTTTTTGTTAATCGATGTTTTTGAAGAACGAGATCAGACCGCAAATCGAAGTGCATCCGAAAATTCGTATCTCGAGACATGACGCGTTGTTGCAGTGTGTTGGGTCAATTACGGCTAAACGAATCGGTCTGCAATAAATCGGTGCAATTATGCGGTCGTGAGTGAGGAGAAGAGATGCGGTTTTTGGCATGTCAATATGGACACCATATGGCCAAGGCTAATTGGCACGGGCCTGTGGCACGCAACGGTGACCTTTCGCCAATCGATCGATTTAAGAGAAGCTGTTACACGTCGAAAAAATATGACATTACATGGTATGACGTACCTGTAAGTGTTTTAACATAAAATAATATTTATAAGTCTACTCGGTGCTTGTATGTGTGTTTAAAATGCTATGTCAATTATACAATAGGTAATATACAATATTCATATGATATTCTTCAGTAATTTGTTTTAGTTTATTGAAGCAGGGACGTCATTTGGAGGGGGGCAGGTGGGGACATTTTCTCACCTTGAATTTAGCCAGGGAAATACATGTAATTTAATGAAATCTAAATATTATTAAAAATATCACTGACCGGCCGACTCCCATGGAAAAAATCGTAATGAGATACTTGATTCCAAACTTGAAATTCTAGGGTTATCTCCTCAAAGAAAATATAAAAATACAATCTCAAATCTATCCCACAAAATATATTTTTAAAAAATGTGTCATTTCAGTAAAATCATATTGAAATACATTTTCACTGGTAGATACACACTGGCAGTCAAAGAATACGACATTCGCAAATTACTGTGAAACGCTATATTAAGTTAAAATATAGGACAAAATTACTGAAAAAATGCAATATTTTCATTTTTTTATAAGTAATATATATGAACAGGATTAAAAATATGCAATTAATAAATATTTAAATAATTATTTTATATATGATATTAAATCAATAACACTGGTAATCGAAACATATTTTAGTAAATATTAAAAATTTAAAAACAATGAAAAAAAAATTAAATTAAAAATAATACCTTCAATATTTTGTAGAGTAACATTTTGTCATTAAAACAGTCTTATCGCGATTTGGCATTGACTATTAAATGCTGACGATTTGCTGCTGGAATCAGCTCCCACTTATATTTTTTAAATTCGACGTATTTTTGCCCGTAATTTTATATTTCAAGTATTGCCATAAATGCACGATTTCCACTTGAATAATATTGTCTTTGAACCCAGGGCCGGTCTTAGGTATCTGGCCGCCCGTGTACCAGACAACTTTTTGCCGCTCTCTTATTTATTTTAATAAATTTTGGGAAAATACAAAAATACTCACATTTCATGTAGGATAGAATAAATAAATATTTAATTTTAAAACGTATTATTTGTACAAAATTCAGTTTAATTAATACATATTTACATAACATATAATAAAAAATAATAAAAAAAATTATCTTTTTTAAATACTATACATTTAAACAAAAAGTAAAATGTAACTATGTTTTTAAAAAAAGACGCGAATTCGTCAATTAATTCTGATTAGTCTATACTTTCTGATAAATTATGTTCAGTGGATATTAGTGCTCTTAGGTTTTCCTGAGACATGGTAGATCAGAAATAATTTTTAATTAATTTGAGTTTTGAAATACTTTTTTTCCCAGTGGCAATGGAAACTGGCAGAGTTAAAAAAAATTTAATGCCAATGGTAAAATTTGGGAAACATTCTTGTTAATCTACCGCTACGATATTTTGTAATATTTGTAAAGGATTGTTTGATGACGTGGAATCAGGGAAAATTTACCGGTAAGACAGTATTTCATTAAATAACTAGATACCACCTAGTCCTTTAATGAAATACATGTTTGTTTTGTTTGACTAGAATTTTACATCTAGCTCCATACAATATTTATTTAAGGTAGCAATATTCATAATGCTAATTCAAACCTTTGATTAAGGGAATCGCTCATGTGATCTAAAATTGTAGAATAAAATTTTATCTTAAATTGCTACTTGGGATCTGCAATCGAATTTGATATGGTTTCGTAGAAAAAGTTTCTCAGCCTCTGTAAAATAGCTAGTGAATATATTGAAACATTAATCTTTTATTTTTGCATTAAATAAATTTGAAGACTTTTTAAGGCCAGTTAAACATTTTTTTTGACCAGTCTGTGGCAACTCTAAAAATCATGATAATATAATAATCATAATATATGCAACAAATATAATAAGATAAAACACCGATCGGATTATAATCAATGTCGGGCATCCTGTTTTGTACATTTAAGAATATTATTATTATTAGATATTCACAAAATATTTTTTTTAGAAAGGTTTTATTGAAATTTGATAAATACATGTACAATAGTATGTATTTAAATTTTTTCTCATAAAAATCAGGTAGTTAGGATTCTCTAATTTTTGAAATAGCTGCCATTTTGGAACAGGTTTGGCTAATAAACTTAGTCGAGATATTTGTAAGGGTAATTTTGCAACAAAATTTTATTGACATTTGATACAGATGTTATTATGTTAACATATACATACAATAAAATATATTTTTTTAATTTAAAAACATAATATATTACCAATGTTAATATTTTATCATTTTTTTAATAGCCGCTATTTTGAAAAAAGATGGCGGATCGGATTGCTAATAAACTTAGCCGAGATATTATTCAGGGCATTTTTTCAAAAAGCTCTAAAAAAATATGATTTTAATCATGGCATTTTGTCATATGTAATAAATAACATCAAAATATATTTTAAATTTTGATTGTAATTTTAAAAACAATTAAATATTTTTTTCTGTTGCAAATATAAAAATATAATACAATAGATAAAAAACATTTTTTTACCTTACTATCTTAACTCATGTTGCTTTATAGTACATTATTCATTTTATATATAAATTAATACTCGTCAATTTTTTATTACATAAAAATATTTATCGGGCCGTATATATTTTTAACTTTTTTCCAAAAAATGCAATATTTATTAAATAACATCAAGCATAATTTTTTCAAGCAGCTCATAATATTCTCAAAAACTATCATTTTCTAAGAAAATGTTTATGTTTTTTTAGAAGAATAAATATTTTGAATACTTACAAAAACAAAAATAAACGTGCATGATAAGCTACTTGTAGAATTTAATTTTTATATCAATTAAAGGAAAAATATTTACCTGGGTTTTTTTTTAGAAAAATTGATATATTTATCTAATACCAACGAGCTATAATTTTTTCAGTAGCTCATAATATTCTTAAAAACTGTGCCACTGTCAAATACATTGTCAATGTTCTGTTTTTTTAGAAGGAAAAATATTTTGGATACTTAACTCTTAAACTGCTTTTTGATCTATATTTTATTATTTTATGGTGGTAAAAGAAAATAATATAGTTTTTGAAATTATTTGTTTTTATATAAAAAGTTTATTCAATATGATGATTATATAAGCACACATTAAAATATAGTATACATGTTACTAGTTTTTAACCATTTGCATGTTTATTATGGTAATATTTAATACAATAAAATAAAGAAGAGAAAAACTTTCGTGACTAAAAAAAGAAAAACAAAAAGCACCTTTAAAATTTTTAGTGAATTAAGTAATAATTCAAATATAACTAAAGATTTAGAACCATTTAAATGTGTGCTTCTACTTTTAAAACAATATTTACTATATTTATATTTGAGGTTGTTATTATCGTTGATTTTAGTGGGTTAGTGTGCTTACGCGATATATTTTTAATAATATTTTCTATTGGGAAAAATAATGTTTTTTAATCGCTTGTATTCTTTGTAAAAAAACATTGAAACATGAGATGAAGAATAAAATTTTACATTTTTAACCAATTAATAACAAATATTAAAAATAAATAAATTAAGCAAATAACACGCATTCAATATATTACATTGAAACCTTAAATTTAATGCTTTGCGATAGACAATAAATGCGAATTATATGTAGATAAATTAAAATAATTGGTCCTGACTGTAATACACAAATATCCAGAGCCGGCCCTAGATTATTTTGCGCCCCAGGCAAAAACTAAATTTGCGCCCCCCCCACCCTAATAATACTTTAATAACTCATTACATGAGCGCAAAAATATAATTGAAATTAAAGTAATTTGATATTACATATATTTGACACCATACTCTTTTTTGCGATTGAGAGTATTTAAGAATTTGTAGTTTTATTTTCGTCGCGATTTTTTACGCGTGAAATAATCTAAAGAGTACACAGTAGTGTATACAAAAAAATATCAGATTATATTCTTTAACAATATTGTTTGATAATTTTAAGTGAATATTGCGCCTTTATTTGGTATCACGGCGCCCCACAGGATCTAGCGCCCCAGGCGATCGCCTGTACTGCCTGCCCCTCGGGCCGGCCCTGCAAATATCTATCAAATATATAGTATTAAAAGTTCAGTTCTTAAGTTCAGTTGAATAAGCATTGTTACTTTAGAATTGCACTACACACAGGAATGATCAAATTTGTATTAATTCTCACATGTTAATTATTTTATTAAAATAGATAATATTCGATTTTTTTTTTATTAATAAATTGTTGCTTATATATTATTATTATTGTATGCATTATGCTTCTAATAATTTTATTAACATACGATAAAAATAATGATGAAAAAATACATTTCCTAATGAAAATGCAATATATTTTTTATTTTGTTGCTAAAAATACATATATATGTATCTGTATTTTATTTTACATTAAAGTACGCTTCATTTATTGAAAAACAAGAGTTTAATAATCTGAATTAAAATTTTGTTAGACGGAGCAAAGTAACCGTGTCCGTCCATCGTAATCCGATTTTCGTCCGGCACTAATGCCATCTACGAATTCGTGCGAATCACAAGCGGTTCACAGCTTTGCTTATTTCGTTTACTTGACAGTACAGCGTGTTTTTTTTTGTAAAAAAAAAACTTCATAAATCAAACTAAGAAATACAATAACTAATTATTATATTTTACATTGATAATATCAATTTAAATACTCGGACATATTTTTATTTTATTTTATTAATATAATATGTATTAGTGATGTTCATATTTCTATTTAATATTAAATACATATTTTGTAGAAAATGTTTTTTGAAATTAAAATCGCTAAATTTAAATCAACGTGAACACTCTGTAGGTGAAAAATTGAAGGGTGCTGAAGTCCGTGTGCTAAGAGGAAATGCTTTGAAAATATTTCGCCTAAAACAAGGTTTGGTTCATTGTGGGTCATGAAAGAGGGATTGGTACAGTTTTCCAATAGGAATGTGATTGTCATATTTTATATTTATTAAAGGCAAACTTACATTATAATTCATGTTTTAAAAATCTAAATAAATACAATCTAGGCGTTTTTTTAATAAATTATTAGCTAATTGTTGCGTAGTTTGTGTTTCAAAGCTAATTATTGTCAATGCATCGTGTCAATTTATTTTATGTTAAAAATATAATAAAGTGATGCACATGTTGAGAATGCTATGTGCAAACATATTGTTTATGAAAGGTACAAATGTTTCCTAAAGGGTCAGCAAAAATGTTTAATATGACAAGTGAGATTAACACATTAACCACCGATAAAAAATATGACACTGTGCCGAATAACTCAATAAATATTTTTAAAGAATTTGCCATCTAGTATGGTTTATTTGCCTGACATATTAAGTTGTTATAAATCTGTTGCATTATTAAAAACAGACTCGTAAATAAATTGTTGTGCTGTTGTTGTTAACTTAATTTAAAATTTTAAAAGATTACATTTTGATACACAATAATTTATTAACTATGGTTCTTTGATTGCGACAGCAAAATTGCTGAGTACGTAAGACTATACTAGATAGTGCATTTTAGTATATAGATTATTAATTAAAAATGTATGTTTTGGAAAAATATAATGGCCGTAATGGCTCCGTTTGTGTAAAATTAGTAGCAGTAAATTTAGGTTTCCGATCTGAAAATTCAGATCGTTCACAACTGGATTTAATGCAGCAAAATAAATAAATAATACATACAGTTTCATGTGGTTATTTCTTAAAGAAAATCTAAAAAAAACAGTCTCGAATCTATCCCGAAAATATTTTTTAAAATATCTCATTTCAGTAAAATCATATCGGAATATATTTTCACCAGTGGATATATATTTTTACTAGTGAAAATATAAATTATCTGGCAAGTGCTAGTGAAATTATATGAAATTAATATATTTATGTACATACTTATCATTATTTATTTACATCCGATGTATAAGTACACATACAGTGAATGTGTATTTTTGGTAAAGTTATATTTTCACTAAATAAGTCCAAATATATTTTCATTAGTAAATATAAAAATTGAAGCTCAATTTGACAGTTGTAAAACGTCCATTTGCTGTTCAAACCCAAACCTAGCATAATGAAAGTTCTAAAACTATTTATAATTTTAGAACTTTTAATAGGTTAAGTTCAAAATACAAAACTAAGCCAAATCATCTCTCAGGGGTAAATAAGCAAAAGAATAAGTACAGACAGACATCGTATCTCACATAATGGTCCATAGTTTGTCTGCATTTCTGTACTACACTGTGTTTTAAAAAAGGGATAGTTATCCTTTCCGATATTTCTATGGACTTCTAATATAAGAAGGCTGATCGAAGTATATTCAAACCGAATTTTGGTCAATAGAAGAGCGCAAAAACAATTATCACTTCTCAGAAGGCAAAAATTCACGTCAAAAGCAATAAAAACGTGTCGGCGCCATTCGACGGCGACGGCACGATTTTATTGCTTTTGACGTGGATTTTTGACTTCTGAGAAGGGATAATTGCTTTTTGCGCTCTACTATTGGGCAAAATTCGGTTTAGATGTACTTTATACGATTTTCAATCGTAATATTATTATAAAAATTTTTAACATAAACGCTTTAAAATCGATCGTTTTCACCGCGAATTATAAAATTCACTATGTGGCAACACTGAGCAGCAAAGTAGATATTTTTAATAATTTTTAGATTCTAATTAAAAATTTCGCATAAAACGTGATTTCCGAAAATATGTCGCAACGTTAACTCAAGGGTTAACTCGTACCTAATATTATCTATTCAAGATATATTATATCATTGCTTTCCCTGATTCGCTCTCGGCGGCCCTGTATATAATACAATGCTTGGCTTAAATTATTCAATAAACACGATTGTTGCTCTTTTCCAAAGATGTTAGATGATCAGTAATAAAATTGATCGAAAAATAATTCTAATATATAAAACATCGCTAGCCTGAAATGTGCTAACTCAAAAGTGTTGTATTTCTAAGCTTTTAAATTAAATTAAATTAATAAGCTAGATTTTTTACAAAAGTATTAAAACGTATACAATATTATTTAATTCACCGAATCTTTCATGTTGTTATAATGCATATTGATAAAAAATCTAATATCTATAAGATCGAAATCTAATCAAACCATATTTATATTTACTGATTTCATTAAAAACAGTTGATGTCACTGTTAGATGACATAATTATAATTTATTAATACTCATTGCGTCTTGCTCACATTTAGGTATGATGTATTATTAAGCTTGTAGGGCAGGTTTGCTTTGATGGTATTAGAGCGATTTGTTATGACAAGAGAGAAATGATTTTAATAAACCCAGAAACGAGGGTGTCTCCATTATGGGTAGTAGCGCCGAGCTAAATTAAACGAGCGCTTAATAATAAAGGCATGTAAGAAAAGTATTGATGTACGCATACTTTAATCGACGCCTAAAGTTTTACTTGATAATTTATTGTAGCATTATTTTAAAATAATAATAATAAATATACATACACGTATTAAATTCATTAGCGAATGTCTTTCAATGAAAATAACTGGGATAATTTAATTCAAACGTAATTGTTGAATAAATAGGGGAGATAGGGTAAGCGGGTAGCTTTGATAATTATGTACGAATACAATATATTATATTATATGTACATTGAATATTTATATCAAGTAATTAAATATTTATTTAATTTAATAAATATAATAATACGGATAATATATATTTTTATTATGTTATATTTAACACTTATTATTTAAAAAAAATATCCTATGTGTAAATTATATTAAATTTTCTTTAATTTTATAAAGATGGAAGCACATTTTTATGAAATATTATTTAATAATAAATTTATTAAATTCAGATTTTCTAATAAAAATAAATATTATTTATATTTATTTATAAAAAATATAATTTTAGTTTTATATTTAGTATTTACTAGTGACATCTATGAACTAATAAAAGTTTTACAGTAACTTTTTTTAACTACTCGACAACAGGGGTCTAGAGTTGGCTTACGTTATTTTTTATGCTTTTGACAACAGATGGCAATATAAAAAAGTCGAATATGCTATAAAATATACATTTGTATTGTTTACTTAAAAGTTTTTGTGATAATGTATACAATTCTTTAATACTCTTTCAGTTCATCTTAACAATCGCTTCTTCTTTATATTTATATTATATTTTATTATATTTATACATGGGTTTCGAATAAAAAAGGCAAACAATAACAAAAAACTCTTTCAACAATCACAGTCTTAATTTTTCTATGGCCTATTTATTCCCTCATCAACGCTGTCAAACTACCGCTTTTGAGTGGAAACATTTAACAATGAAACGTTTTTTCATTCGCCATGGTATTAACCAGTTTCCGTAGCATCACGCCCCATTTCTTTCATGCGAAATGAATAAATAATTTCTATTTTTTCTGGCGTGTCTACAAAGTTTCGTTCGTGCGGTCGCGAGGGTCGAATTAAGAATGACTGACGTTCTCAACCGACGTTCTATCAAAAGGTTCAAAGGGGTTCGAATCTTGTTTACAAAAGTCATCAAAATGAACTGACGGAGAAACTGTATTCATTCACAATGGAGTGGGATTAATTCAAAGTTGGTAATATCCATTTTTTATACTTCTTTTGCGTATTAAAAAAAGCCATATATACATTTTTATTTCATATAGTGCTAAAATTTTAACATAGTACAATAATTAAATAAATAAAATTATATTGTGATGTGATTAAAAAATATTATAACTTGTGTTCATATAATTTATTGTATACATTCATCAATAATTAATTTTTTTCATAGAACAAAAGCAGTAGTTCTAGCGTTTCAATTATGTGGTATTAATATTCCTTAAGGTTTAATTTTATTTAATTTATTTTATATATAATGCGGCTTTTGTGAATTTTAAAAATTATATCAGAGGCTTTTAGCATTTTTTTTATAAAATTATTAAAAAATATTTTTTATTAATTTTATAAAAAAAAAACCTATTTATTTGGTTTTGAAATGCAGCGTCCATATTAAGACTTTCTATAGCAATATTATGACTAAGTGAGAATCAAATGAAGCATATCTAAACCAAATTTTACCAATATGAGAGCGTAAAAAACAATTATCTCTTCTCAGAAGTGATAATAGTTTTTGTGCCTTCCTATTGACCTAATTCGGTTTGAATACATTTTAACCAATACTCTCATATCAGAAGTCCGTAGTAATATCGGTAAGGATAGCTATCATATTTTTAAAACAATAATGTGCGATATGTGACGTCTGTCTGTACTTCTTCTTCTGCTTATTTTCCCCTGAGAGATGAATTGTCTTAGCTTGTATTTTGAACTTGAAAGTTCCAAAACTATAATAAGTTTCTTTTATTAGGTTAGGTTTGGGTTTGAACAACAAATGGACGCAAATGCACCTGTCAAAATGGGGTTTATAGACATTTTAAAGCAGTATATAATTTCACTAGTACCTATCAGTTAAATTATATTTTCGTTAGTAGAAATATATATCTACTTATGCAAATTTTTAGAATTTTGAAGTATAACCGGGGAATTTCTGGTTTTGAATCAGGGACGTCATTTCAGCTATTTTTATAGTATTGCAATAAATGATATGCATTTTTCTGGCCAAATTCAAGGGGGGGGGGGATATTTTTTGTGGAACAATAAGTCTAGAAGATCATCGTCTTTGATCGACCGATTCTGAATACCTTCTATTTTTTATACCAGAGCATCACTCGCTAATTTATTTTAATGAAATATATTTCTATGAAACGAGCTAATTTTTTGGCGTAACTCTGTGGAAAGCCTACATACATTTTTTCAATCTGCCGATTTCGACTCGGACAGGTTCTTGTCTTATCTTAGATTACCAAAGGAAAGAAAAGGCCGATTAGAGTATTTTTTGCCATTTAAATACTTTGAACCTTAATTAAAAACTTCTAAGAAAGCATATATATATTGAAACATCTGGCACGGACTTACCCCTTTTAATGCAGCGTTTGTAAAACACTTAAAAATATTCGTATAAATTTAATTTTTAACAAAAAATGGTTCTATAATTTTTTCGAGAAATCAGTAAACTTCTGAAAAAATAATAATTCTCGATTTGCCATTTTTTTCGAGAACTTTTTGAGAAGAAACACTAATTTCAATGAATTTAAACTAAATTTAAAAAAATTCAATAATTTTAAATGCAGCGTTTGCAAAATACTTAAAAATATTTGTACAAATTAAATTTTACACTAAAAAAGGCTTTATAAAAAAATTCGAAAAATCAACAAGTTTCTGATAAAAATAAAATTCTCAATTTAATATTTTTTTTTTGAAAAAATCTCGGGAAAAATACTAATTATAGATAATATTTTCACTATGAAACCTTATCTTTAGATAAGTGATGATTATGTATTTATCTGATTTCAGAAACTGATGCGTTTTTTTGCACGCTACTATATGTTTATGATTAAATAAATAAAACATCACTTCCAAGAGCTCTGAATGTAAAACTGCAATAACCAGTGGTGCATAAATAATACGATTACATCGATGAAATATGGAAAGCGACAGCCTAGTTTGCTGGCGCTTTCGCCTTTGTGATATTATTTAAAGGCGGGCATAATCCATCCATTAATCACACATTATATGTGAAACGCAGCGTAAAAACGCGCGTCATTTGTCAGCCGCGCGCATTAATATTGCGCACAGGTGAGGGCTAGGCTAATATTTTGCATTTCGTCCATTCTATTCGATTCATTATGCATTATGCGGCCCGTAAAATGTTTACTAATGATGGACCGACGCGTTTGCAATATATTACATGGGATAAATCAAAAGGGCTCGGAATGGATTGAAACAAACAGGAACACAGCTCCAGTTTGAATTAATTTAATTGTGCATCATATAGTGCACCAAAAACTCAAACCCAAATAGTTTTTATCATTAACAGCTTCATAACATGCCGATGTACGTTGGTTATCGAAAGGAAAAGTATTGTAAAGAGTTTTGATATTGTAATGGAAGCTTATGGAATTTATGTACGAAAAAAGACATATTGCTCAGGAGTTAAATGTAAATTATAAAGTCAAGTTGGTTTACTTAGTAGATATATTAATTAATATAAATAAGTTCTCCTCCCCGAAAGAAACTATTTCTTTGTGCTTTTATAATGAATGATAAGTTCGATGGTCATAAACATATGAAAGAGTTAAATGTCAGGATATTGTTATACAACGATATGTTTTACATGATGCAAGTGAAGTCATTGATGTCCCATTTCTAAAAAAGTTCATCTCTGAACACCAGACTGAATTAATTGATCGTTTCGATCGTCCTTCATTGCAGCCCAGACTGATTTGAATGTCACTTTGCACTGTTGGAAGATTGTTTTAAAAACCATCGCATTACAGCTTCATTTCGGATCTCAATTTTTAATTTTGAAGCGACACAGTTAAAATTTTAAATGACACAAAACAAAACTAGATCGCGTGCGAATGCAAACGAGTGCTCTCTGAAATCAAATAAAAATCCAGTTCAATGTGTTCTTTTTTGTTAAAATTTAATTTTCACACTCCCTAACAAACACTATGCATGCATCGCAAACAAGAGTGATGAACAAAAATATTTAGACAGGAGAGCAGTCTGTTTGTTTCAGACGATTGACTGTAGTTTTCCGCTCTACGCGAATCGAATGCTGTTATAAATATATTTTTTTATACAATACAAACGAGAAATTGCGATTTTTGAAAAGTATCAAACATCTGTCGAAGATGTCTTTTCAGAGATAACCAATCGTTTAATTAAAAATATTAATAATTGGAAGCAAGGGACCGAGTTGAAATTAATTGGTGAGAGCATTAAACCTGAAATTTGATTCGGTTCATGCGTTCTGTTGGCGGTTTGATTATTTTATATAGTAACAAAAAAAAACAATGTTGCCGATCGCTGCCAAAAACGCAACTACAAACCCCGTGTAAATAATTAATGGATTTTTATGAATGTGTCGATTGTCATTTTCGGTGGGCGTGTAGGGTCCCTGCGTGCCAATATTTAGAATGCATTTCCTAATATTTACTTTTGAGTGCCTTTTCACTTTTCATCTCGTTTCATACGTGTTATATAATGTATAATATATTATTTATGATTTTTTCTTGACTATCGAAGCTCTATGATGGGAATCCTTTTGTGGAGACACCTCTTTATGGATGTTTCATTCATTCACGCGGCACAATGCCCCAAGAAATGTTTTGCAAACACAAATGTGCCGCTCGAGAAAATTTCTGCCACATAAATCAACGATTATTCTCGCGACCCAAAGAATTTTATATTTTTCGCGAGTGTTCGTAACACAGTCGTAAAAATGAGTTTTTCAAGTGAAATGTGTCAATTACTAGAAAACAAAATAAATCAATAGTATACAATAAAAATATAAATATTTTTTAGTATAAAAAACGTAAAAATCTTTTATTAAGATATAATTATAATCTGTCTGATTTTATAAAATAAAAAATATTATCACGCAGCATAAAATGTAGGGCGGATTTTAAAGTAAATTTATTGGAAGTGAAAAAATGTATTCTTTTTGTAATTCCATTATCAAAAGATATTAATTTAATTTTTTCAACTTACGTATACTAATATTAATAAACTCTCTTAATCTTATATTAAAATATTTCAAAGCAATTTGTTTCAAGTCTTAATTTTTAAGAATCAGCTATAATATATTAACACTTTATATTTATGTGTAGCCATTAGATTGGAGTGTAACTCATAAATAAAGTATTAATATATATAAGATTGAAGTATTAAATATTTTATTCATAGTTTTAAACTTCCATAAAATATTTATTTATTCATACATGTTTTATTAACATTATTTTAAGCACCTCAATAATATTTAATTTACGATATAATTACAAACTATCTGATTTTATAAAATACAACAATATTCTCACGCTCTATACTCCGTTGTGCGGATTTCAAAAATTTTAAAACGATATGTTTTATTATTCAAAATGAAAAAAATCACCTTGTCTAAATACTTTTTTATTTTACTATAGACATATGTATGTTATAAAAAACATTATTTTAAATCAGTAATAATAAAAAAAACGATATTTACAAACTGTCTGATTTTATAAAATACAACAATATTTTTACGCTTTTAGACGGGTTCAGTGGATCTAAAATATAAAAATAATATATGTTTTTATTATTTCAAATGAAACAAATCATTTCATTTCGACACTTTTTTAATCAATGTGTTAATATTTATAATTTTTATCTCTTGTATACAAAATATAGAGATATATGGAAAGAATTTTGACGCTGAGTATAAATAATATATTAAAAATTTTTATGCTTTTAGCATTTTAAAATATTCTATAATATTTTAACACTATATTTATGAGAAACCATCAGATTTGGGTGCTTTTATTTTTTTCAATGAAAAGCTCATTTTAAAAAAATATTTAGATGCTGTAAAATTCAGGCAGAAATGCTCCATTTTATTGTCAACGTTCGCAGCATTTTATGAAGCCGTCAAAAATTAGTTTTAAATCGGATTAAAATTATAAATGGCAATAGTTTTAAACTATAACAGCGTTCCGTTTTCAAATCTTTCAATAAAATGACGTTCCGGAGAGTTTAAGTTTATTTTCTCATCCAACAATATGTGAACTGCTAAATTTTTTTTATTGTCAGTTAACTGTTAACGGGACTATTACATATATAAATTATTTTATTTATTTATTTTCTAATTAAACATTTGCCTGTTCCTGCGCATATTAAAATATTATTATAGCAGATTTTTTCTGAGATCTAATGAATTTTAGTTTACAACAAAATTTATCTCAAATACTTTGAGAAACGTTGTCCGTACTTTCTGTATCATATTATATTATATATATATCTCTATCGCAATATCAATTAAGTTCGACACGTTTTCATTCGCATTTCTTGGTATAGCCCTTATGCACGATGTGCCAAAAAAAATCACGCACTATAATAAATCACGGTTTGCACACACTGGGCAACCCGCTATAAACGTCTTGTAATGAATGAGTCTTTACACCGGTGCCGAGGATCGCGTGAATTATGGACACCCCCGCGCCGCCTTTGTATCGATAAAAAGTTGATTTATGGTGCGCGAGCGCTACCGCGGTTTTCTTCGGCGGTTGGTAGACGGACCGACGACAGTTGGTAGAATTTTTCATAAAAAATAAATAAAATAAATCTAGCTAATAAAATGATACAACGAAGACGAACGCGAGCAGGTGGCGGTTATTCGTGGACTCTTTGTTTTCGAGCTTGACAAAATTTCAAACAAGAGTAGTATTTATCTGAAGAGCATTTAGCTCAGATGATCGTGGGGATTGTAGTGATATTTTTGTAGATTTACAGATTTTTATTTTTAGATGGGGAAAAGTATTCTAGAATTTATTGCTATGGCTTATACATATCTTTAAAAATCTATAATTATTAAAGTATGTTTTACATAAAGGACTATAGTGATACGATTTTTTACAGAATGTTCTGTTGCAGATACAAATATTTAAAAAATAATTATGTATGTTGAAAAGTTCATTATTATTTAAATAAATAAACATTCTTGTATTATTTAGTAAATCAAATAATTATGAATGCTTAAGTTAAATCACCTTAGTAAAAGTAAAAGACGGTGACTTGTTTCCAAATAATGGTTATTTTTTAACTGTTCTAATATCATATAGTAAGCAATAAAATATTCGAATATATTTGTTTCAATAATAAGTACATATTAAATAATCTCTATAAGAAAATAATAACATAATGAACAATATAAAGTAAAATAGTATTTATTTATTTTTATAATGATAGAGCATTAAGAGTTTTAAACTTTAAATCAGAATAAATTTGAACTATAACTAAATCTGTTGCCGAAAATAAAAAAATACCATAGAATATTACATTGGCCAAAATTAAACATTATTCATATTGATTTAAATAGATAAAAAAGGCAATACTTGTCATTGAAAAAGTACACAGTTGCACTATATTTACTGAGAAAAATAAGCAATTTCTGGAATTTCCGCAATTGCAAAGTTTTTTTTATTATGATATTCATCCGTAAGACTAAATAAATCTAGGAAAACCTAATCTGTAATGATCGATGAAAATTAAAATTTCATAATAATCACTAATTCTGATTTACCAGACACAATACAGATTTAAAAATACTAGGGTTCAAATAGGATTTAAACCCAGATCTTTCAGGTATTAGTCACTTACACCACTGGTTATTGATAATAATAGTATACTAACAGTTTTTGAGCCATTCTAAACACTAGTCATTTCATATATGTACATATTTGTATGTATTTATAACCATGTAAGTAAAAGAAATTTTATAGTTTCTTTGTTCTAAAATGTTTTTATGCATGTATCAGATATTTATTGATACCTTTTAAAAAACAACGGCGAAAATATGTGTTGTGTATATTAACAAAAAGTGCTTTGCACTTAATACCCAAAAAAATATAATACATAACTAAATTTAAAAAGTGTCAATCTAATAAAAATTAATTGCATGATAATATTGTTGTATTTTATACTAACGGTCTGTTTAAATTGCGTATGAGGTTTTTTATTTAGTCTACTTTAAAAGCCTACAAGCCATAAATATATATATGTAGTTACTTTTTACCAATAATTTCATTGACTTATTATGTTATTATGATGTGTGTGCACAGTCGTGTGAATTAAAACGTCAAGTCTTGGTTTTGAGAGACCGCGTGAAAACGGTTCCCTTTCACGCAGCCAGGAGTATTCAAGTCGACAATGGTGGACATTTTTAATGCGATGTCACATCTATATTTCGCCAACATGAAAGGGCGTAAAATCGCAAACAATACCACTCACACTGTCGACGTAATAATATGTCGACGGGCGTTTTGTAAACTATGACTATAACGAAGGCCCTTTCACCTGATCCCAGGTATTCGCCATTTTTTACACACACACATTCTGCGAAATACTTTGTCCTTGCGCAACTCTGCTGCTATTATTTATCATACAATATATGAATTTTCGAGCGCAGTACTAAATAATTAATATTTGTATATAAACGAATAACGCATGTTACACAATACGTTTCACTTTTGTCCGTTTGTTTTAAAATAGTTCAGTGTTTGCTATAGGAGTTATGATTCGTCTTAACACTTGCTCATGCTACTACAGTTTTAACCCTTTTAGTGCCACGCGTGCCGGCCGCAAATCGAACGCGTGGTAGTTGTACAAATATTTGTCGACCGCTCTTTTAGCGCCTTGCTTGTTTTCTTTTTACTCCTCTTTGTTTTGTAATATGTAAATTTGTTCACTAAAGCTTCTTCTTAAGGTTATATATAGCACACCTGTAAAGAATATAATAATAAAAAAAGTCGTACTACATTGAATTTAATTAAATTAAAAAGCAAAAACATGTTACAAAAAAATATAAAAATTAGCCACTGTTGCGACATATTTTCTGAAAGCATATTTAATGCAAAAAATTTTAATTTGGCAATATAAATTATTAAAAATATCTACTCATAATATTTACCTGATAATTAGTCGTGTTTTATTTGCAGCTCAGTGTTGCCATGTAATGAATTTCCATTCCAGGTCAAAACCAGTAAAATCATGTCATCTTTTTGACTTTTTATAGCAATATTACAAGTTTGTCCCCTCTCCCCTCCTTCTCGTCAGGCCTGCTTATTTAGTTTATGAAACAAAAGTATTGAATTTATAATCTCTTTTCTACTCTCAATGTAGAATGTATTTATTTTTTCTGCTTTCATACCACGATCTTTATATATGTTTCCATAAATCTCCATATTTATTATGTCGTTTCTCTGAGTAGGACTAATTAATTATTTTATTGTTTCCACGTTATAAATTTGGTTATTTTTTATTTCATCTATCGACTTTTCATACAATTTTTTAGCTATTCGTAATGCTTTGACTACCATATATCTACAATGTTAATGTTGATATTTTCCATTTTTTATTTAAGATTTTATATTCTACTCGTTTTGTTTTTATTCTTTGAAATATTTTTTATGAGTCATCTCTTTTCTTCAAAGCATTTTTATCATCATTAAAACAAGGTTTTGGGCTGAATCGATATTCTGTTCTATCTACAATACTTTTATAAATATTGTTTCATAGCATATTAATATATACGGTATCTATATTCCAGTCACATTTATGTAATTTTATTCTTAATTTTGTAAAATCTATTTTTTTTATTTCATTTTTTTACCGTAATAAATATATACAATAAAATTATCAGTAATTCTTGATTGTACTCACTTTAGATTGTACTCTTTTATTATTGGTAAAAACTAAATATATTAATATGCACGAGTTGTAATTTTCGTTAAGACATTTTCGTATCCAAATATATTTGCCCATTTTTCTATTTTTGAAGAATAAAAATTCCCACATTTGTTTCAATTAAAATTTCAATTTCCAATTAAAAATGGTATCCATAGTTTTATCAGAACTCTATTCTGAAATATTATTTATGAATTCCAATAATGAATTTCGATCACTATTTGGATATTTATATCTAAATTTGTAATGATATCAATACTAGAGTTCATCTTTTAAATATCGACACAGGTAGGCTAATGAAAATATGAAGCAAATTGTGTATCGAATGAGAATATCTTTTTTCTTTTAACCTACTATGAATCCTCCTGTCTACGACTATTCTAAAGCAACGCGTTAATGACGCAAAAGGGCAATTATTCAAAGTGGCATTTTCCTTCTCGGATTGGTTGGCGTCGTCCGTATTGCTGGAATAAATGAGGTCGTTTCCCAGTCCGGCCCTGGCTGCGGCCTCCGGTAGCGGTCCCTATAAAGACGCCATGTGACGGCCGTATAAGTTGGCCATAAAGCGTCGATATGGCGCGCCTCGTAACTTATGCTTACTTAAGAGTCCCGTTCGATTCCCGCCGAATGCGGCCCCCCCGGTGGGTGGTGGGTGGTCTCGATAAGCCACCCCCAACCGGCGGCACGGGGGCGTCAAACTCATATCGAAAGCGAATCCCGTGCGGCTCGTTCGGTTTATGTACATTTTTACGTTATATTAAAATATATTAAAATAAATTAGGTAGTTATTTAAGAACAACTATTTTTTAATATAAACTTAGTAATACATTTAGTATATTTCCATGCGTTACTCGGGATTAAGATTTAGTGATTACTTTGAGAGAGACATGAATAATTTTTTTATTATTTAATATACAGATATACTGGAAGCTAGTTTTTCAGAAAATGTATGCAAATATAAACATACGTAACGTTAATTTGAATAAATACCTCTTTCTTTGAATTAAAAATGCGTTTGAGTTACGATTTATGACTGAATGATTAAATAATATATTAAATAATATGATTTTTCTCAGGTTCCTAGGGTAAGAATGAAAAAGTAGTAATTATCATTATATACATGCTGAAAACCAGTAAGCGCTATTGACATTGCCGCCCGCCATAGAGGCACGTGGCATATACCTATATATTAAAATAAATATTTAATCAAACATGATTTTTGTTGTAGAATTATAAAATTAAAGGCATATGTCTGATAGAAAACGAAAATGCAATTTAAGTTTGAATGAGTAATGAAAAAATGAAGGTATTTTAATCATATATTTGATATGGTATTAGGTTGAAATTACATAGGAAAAAAACGTAATAAAATTACATACTTAATTACTTTCACAATAAAGTAATTAAATATTCTCTAGTAACGTTTTTAACCTTTTCAGTGTTCATATAAATTAGCAATTTTTTTCATAAATATATTCTATTGGTGATAAAAAATGATTTTAATAAAATCAGTAATTTATATTAGTAATGTACAATGTCTTATAATTATAAACAAAAATTCATTCTATTCGTTTAAATAGATATTAACACAATAAAATAACATGCACACTCAGTTTACATCACAATAAAAAAAACGTTAAAATTAAGTATAGATATTTTAAATACTTTAGCTAAGAATTTAATATTATACTAAAAGTACCAAAATAAAATAAAATACATACCAAAATATTTTCTAATTCTAGACAATTTTATTAAAAAAATTATTATACTTTTTATAGTATCACTATTATTTTACTAGTTAGCTTTTTAATTTAATTTCTTATGTTTTTCACATTTAAATTGGTATTATAAATCTCCACAGCTCATGATGGAAATGACATTGCAAAATGAAAGTTGTTGCGTTGATCCAAAAATTCCAAATATATTAATTTATGCATTCTTATGACACCAGAGCTCACCGTAAGAGAGCTCTGTAGTTTAAACTTCATGTACGGATAATCCAAAAACCCAATAAATCGAGAGTATATAAATTAAAAAATATCTTAATTCAATAAAAAAAATAGTTTTTAGTAAATGTATTGTCTATTTAAATAATACACATATTAAAAATTTATAAAGTTGACAACCACAGAAATATATAAATATTTATTAATAAACACAAATTACGTCAATTTCATATATAAATAAATTAAATTATATTAAATAAATAGTAAAATAAAATATTTTTTTATTATATCAAAATACATACAAAGTAGAGAAAAGAGTCGTAATTATAATAGTTATTTCAAAACCTTGCCATAGTAATGATTAAGGGCCTTAATATTTGAGTGAGTTTTAATTCTTTATGACGTATTTTCTGTATATGAAAATTTTCATTATTAAAAATGTATATTTTTTAACATATGTTTATTTACATGTGCTACAACTTAATTGTCTATTAAAACTATTTTTAATTACGCAAATGTAAAATTAGTATTCAGAAAAATTGCCAAAACTTCCTATTGTCAATGTTGTCAATATTTTTTAACTTACAAACTAATAGAACTACAATACATAGAAACAATTAATTTATTCGTACCAGCATTAGATATATTTTTTTGTAATTATATTTTCAACCAATAATTTATAAAAAAATGTTATTAATTTTGTATGTCGATCGTAGTTTTTTCTTTAATATATAGAGGCACTCTATTTCTTAAAAAAAAGAATGCTTATATTTGTAAGACAAGCATTTTATAGAATACTTGCCTAGCTTCTCCATTTGAGTTTCTCATATTTTTATCATAAAGGTGGTTTGCACATGGTTCTCTTATATGATTTTTGGTATATATTGTGTTTATTTTTCTGATTTGTATTTAATTCTGAATACTTATAAATGGTATTATTTTTGTAACTGATAACGTAATACTATTAACGTGATATAATTACGAAACACTTCCACTACGTTTATTCGTTAATACCTCAGCAGTTTATGTATAGGACTATTTAATATTAAAACTATAGTAAAAGTCTAAATTCGATTCCGCCGTAAGATTGAAAGCGATCACGCCTGAAACAACAATTATTATCCGAATTGAAAGTTAACCGCCCCGACGCCGTTTCCATCCAAGTATCTACCTACGTATGGTGGAAGGGTTCGGCTCCGTGTACTTTTTAGCGAATTTTCCGGCAATAAAGCAATAATAAAGTATCGTTCGGCTAAACAAATCTCCGCACAGCCACCCAATTCCAATTCGGGCCGAAATCCCCTTTATTGCCCGGGCCGATATCAATCTGGGCCCCGGGACCGTTAAGGTGGTACACCGCCAAACCGAACCGAAAAGACCAGTTCGGTTCTGCCGCCTTATCTTTCGAGCTGAACCGGCGTGCCCTTATTGAAGCATAAAATTCCGATTTTATTTTACGGCGCAGTCGAGTTTTTGGCTTTCGATCCTACACCCACCGGTCGGTATTTGAAGATTACCGGACTTGAAAAGTATAAGATTGAAGATTGATTGATAAAACACCTTTCTGTGCATACACCAGCAGTGGTAAAAAGTCGGTGACTAATATCTGAAAGACCTGGTTTCGAATCTTATATGGATTCTAGTGTATTTCAATTTCTATCGTGTCTGAGAGATCGGAATTAGTGATTTTTATATAAATGTAATTCGGATTGATCATAGCAGATTAGGTTTTCTTAGATTTTCCTAATCTCACAAATGAATAATTAGAGTAAAATCAAGTTAGTCTCACTTATATATTGTGAGTAGGGTTGGCATTTTTTTATATGTATTTTATATATTTTTTATTTTTTTATATTAATAAACATGTAATTAAAATAATAAAAATAATAATGTTATTACCGGTAATACCGGTATTGACAATTTTGGTATTATTTCAATCCCTAATTGTGAGCTGTAATAGTAGTTTAAAATTAATAAAATTTATGTCACTGATTTATAGATTTTGATTTCAGTTTGGTGTTTTACTACTTACTTAGTACTTGTTTATTATGTTTAACCCGATACACGTCATTGAACTATCATGTTGCATTAGAATGCTTACAATAAATATATCTATTTATCTTTTGTAATGCTTTAAATACGCTACCATCTATTTATATCGATTTAAATTAATCATCTCGATATCTGTATACTTGATTAGAAAAACAAATGATAACATAATCTGTAGTGATCCAATGAAATTTTAATGAATTACAAGCATTTATTCCGATCTCTCAGATACGTTAAAATATTGAATTCATGTGAGATTCTAGTGAGATTCGAATCCACAACTTCAATTTTATGAGCAATGGCTTTTTCCACTTTCCCATTTATTTGAAAAAACAAAATTTATTAAAATATACATATGTATAAAATAAAAAATTTTAGTAACATATTTTTAATTAAAATTGGAAACCATAGTTAAATTCTTATTTTAGACTATGTAATCTATTATGTACACATATATGAACTTTTAAAGAAACATTTAAAAGCAAAAATTTAACATGTATTATATTTTGTATCGTATAAATATATTTTAGTTCTATATTTTAGTACATATTGTACCATATAATATACATATGAAGAAATATAACATTTGATCAAAAATTATCGGAGAGTAAACGAAAGTAGCAAACATACATTTACTGTTTTTTTTATTTATTGTATTTTTAAAATGACCTAAAATATTTGTATTTAAAAACAATGTAGTGATATGTTTGATACTTATTTTTTAATATATTTATAGAATTAAAAGATTTTTATGTACTTTTAAGCTGTTTTAAGTTAAATTTATCTTCTGTCTAATATTTGTGCTATTTTCTCGATTGTACTATAAATTTATTCGAAAAAAGTTAAATAGCTTTTTAGTGAATATTATTATTTTTTGATTGATTTAATGCCTGGGTGGCAAAATATAATTTCAACAATATTTTCAACAACAATAATCATACTCTTATTAACTTAGTTAAGCAGATAACATGTTTCAAAATAAAGCTAAAAATAATAGAAAAAAGTGGAAGAGAAATACTTATTAAAGATTTTTTTAGTGTTTCAATATATAGTTTGTATAATGTAGATTGTATTAGAGAATATATTTAATAAGAAATAAAATATGTATGGTATTTTCAATTAAATATACATATTTTAAACGGCATTGAAACATAACTGTTTTTAATTTAGACAATTTCTTTACAATCCTTTTATTCCGTACCCAAATTCCGTACCCAAACAAACCATAATTTATTGTCGAGTATGATCCCGTAAACGAAGCAGTTAAAATTATCTCATCGGCTAACCAAAACCGTTTGTCTATCAATAGCGTCCAGTTACTTTCTTTTATTACCATTTCGCGTGAAAGTGTTCAAAAGGAATTGCTCCCATTGTGAAAACTGAAAGTAAGGGGTTGAAATATGACTTCCTTTCAACTCGAAAACAGTAAAATTCACCTAACAATACAACGACAGTTTTGAATAACAGTTTTTAGGTTTGAAAACAATACACCAAGGTTACTTGGTCACTTCCTACTTCACGGATGATTTACAAAAGTAAAATTTGATAAAGAATGCGACCGTTTTGTATCACAATACAAGGCACAGACCGAAATTTGTGCGTGTGTATATTTATTCAATAGAAAGGCGGTTTGCTTACAATCAAAGAGATGTAATAAATTCTTCAATACCTGTCTTCGTGTCGTCGTTGCGTGTTCTCAAACTAATAAATTGTCGAATTGAACACCTCATTTCAGTAGTTTGTGTGGTGAGAAGCTAAAAGCATAAGTTGTCGTATTTATATTTTATATTGCAAAAAATTAACGCGGTCGTACGCGTGGGCGCCAATAATTTACGAACGTCTAAAACGTATTTCTTGTCATTTGACATTTTTTTGGAAGCTAAAAAGTGTCTCGGAGGACATAATTAATGGTGCACGATGAGCAGGCCGCAAAATTTTGACCATATTTCCCGCAAAACTATCCATTATTGCCGTTTTGCACCCAGACAGACGGCCCGATGAGATAACATGACGATATTAAAACACAAAAGGTTGCTTAAGGAATATACACGTTCAGTATTCATATTATTATAAAATCAACAGATAGATCTCAACTGGAAGCATTCTCATTAGATGATTAAAAATAGTATCTCTCTGGAAGAGTTTTATTTATTATTCGAGTCGATTACTTTTAAATAGCACAGGAGTGTGTGTCTTAATCTCTGTTTAACGTTTATATTTTTTGCGATAATTATATCATAGAAAGGTAAAAATAAAAAATTGTGTTAGTCATATTTTTAAGCAAATAAAATTTTGATAATCAAAATTAATTCATTCTCTAAGTAAACCACTAACATTAGGTATAACTTATAATGTACTTTAACTGACTGTATACAGTCTGCAGTATAGTAATTTATTAGTGAAGCTATTGCTATATTTAAATTATTTTAAATAAACTTTAGTTTGAAAATTCTTATAAATTAACATCTTGTAATTATTAAAATGTATTTTATAAAAAGTATATATTATACTATAATATATATAATTGTGTTAAAGATTTTTCTAATTAATGTTTTTAAGAAAAATCATTACAAAATTTAGACGAGTTTTTTTAAATAATTATTGAGGAGTATTTATATAGTATAATTTTTTTTTAAGTATATGTTGATAGTTTAATCTACATAAATGAATAATTTTTTGATGGTTCAGAAACTACGTTATGTGTTTTATTGTCGCAATAATGTCGCTAAACATAGCTTCAGATAAATTCCCATTTTACGATTGGTTCAAATGAAAAATAAAATATTTTAAGTAGTGTAAATTAAATACCTAGTATATTTACTATGAATAATAGCATATCTATATATATATATTTGTAATGCGTGTATCTATCGAGCGTATGTAGGCTATTTACGTTTTACGGAAACCATTAATCTAATTTTTAAAATATTGGATGGTCGATCGGTGTAGTAGCTGGGCCTTTGTGTAACATTTTTTTCGCATCAAAAATGCACGTTTGACCAGCACACAACACACTACAGGGTGGTTAACGAACATGCTTACAAATGTACATACATATGTACATAGCCATCATCAATTAAACTAAAATACATCGACACATATATTTTGGATAACAAAATTCTCTGAACAACATTTTATTATATTTAAAATGAATATTTCCTAAATACCCTGTTCTTTACGATCCATCCCCAAAACAAGGCACTCTGACATCTCACTTCCAGACGATCATTTTTCAATTTGTCCCGATGCGGTTTTTTTTCGGTCTAGTGTCTGAACACGTCGATAGCATCAACGCCGAAACGACATGTGCTGAAAGATCGTTTTTATTTGAAGCTTATCTCTAGACTCAAAAGCGCACCTTTTTTGCTCTAAATTTATCTATGAATTATTATATTTTTTTTTGTGCAATTGCCAAGATCAGGTCTCACGCGTTAGCTAAGGTTGTTGACACACGAGTTGCACTACAATGGCAGCACGTTTGCAATGAATGGTGATGCAACAAAGAAATCTGGAAGCGGAAAACCGATATCCTAATATACAATAATTCTATGGCCACGATCACTAAATGGCCAACAATTGGCATGACAAACATTGAGCCATTCGCAACCGAGAGCACAATGAGCTCAGATTATGATCAATGTCGTGGCTCGCATGATACTTGAGTCAAGGCCTACAGTGTGATAAGGAAATCACGACCACTTACGAATATGCACGATCTAGATAAGTGATACACATATAAATGTAAGACTTAGCTTATAAACATTTAATGTGAAAAACATGGATATCTGATTCAAGTCATTATGGAAGTGATGACTCTATGTCACATGCATCTAGACCTATGGTGTGATTTTATTTACGCGCTATGTCACAAGATTAGTAATGAAATCATATTTGATCAATAATACATGATAATAAAATTACAATTAGGCATTATTGTTTCATAATGTGCATATGCTAGTTTGAATGCTCCGCAAAATATTTCATCATTATTTATTTGGCGGATTCTTTAATAGAGTAAATTTATTAAATCTTTCTCTCTCCAGTATTTTCATCATTACTGATAATGCAATAAGAAAATAAGTCGAGTTTTTACAATGAAGACTTTGGAGCAAATCTTGCGGATTTTCCCAAAAATTTAAAACACTATACAAATGATTGATTTGTCATATAAAATTGGCAAATAAATGAAGTCAGTAGTATGCAAACTGTTGGGTGAATTTTGTGTGATGAATAATAAATTTTCTGCGGATAGGCTTTAAAAATAATTATTTAATTTAGTGTAAGGGAACTTCCCTTATTTCTTTATAGCAAAAATAGGTGTGTTTTGTTTAATATTTGATGGATTTTTCAACAGAGTATATACATATATAAATTGAATTTTCATCATTACTCGTAATAAAAAAGTGTCTTTGAAATTGAGACTTTGTATCAAAATTTGCTAACATGTATTTCATACATTATACATAGCAGTGCTGCGCTAACCATAGGTCCTTTTTTAGGGCCGCAAAGTTCAAAGATATATATTGAAAAAAAAGTTAGACTATTTAATAATAACGAAATACTAGTAAAATAGCAAAATAAAATTATATTATAAAAAAAATATATTCATTTCTGTGACGTAAGCAAAGGTGAACAAGAGACAGTCAGATAGGGTGCCAAGCGGTGCGATGCATATCGCGTACTCTCTCAGTTTTTTTAACGACTGCCGGACAATCAATACGTGGTGAAAATGTGACGTGACCATATGTTGCCTTATGTCTCGCAATTTTTAATACAAATTCGGTCATAGAGGAAATCATAAGTTCCTTGTCAGCACATACCTCACATCGAATTCGTATAATTTACATCTTAATTTTATGCCCTGTGATTATTCGTTCGCCTTGAGAAATATACGGGTATTGGTTTCTTGTCTTCGAAGTAGATTTCTCGAAATTATTATTTTATCCCACATTTCCCTATCGTTGTAGTAATTTTGTTTTATGATATTATAATTCCTTCCTTGTTTTATTTTTTATGAATTTAAATAATTTATAAACTATATACTGTTTATTTATTTAAAAAATGTTTTATTTGTTTAAATTCAGCCCTGTTTTATGTTCTTGTTCACTGAATTTAAAAAAAAAATAGAGTGTAGATATTGATTTTTTTATGTAAAACTAAGTAAATAGGAAGCATTACACTAAATGTAGTAAGCTATAAAATGCACATTTATTGTTAAAAATTAATTTTATATAGTTTTAATGTTATATAATAATATTAATAACATATTATTGAAATATTTTTTTTATATAATTCATTAAATTCTAAAAAATATATTTTATGTTACAGTGTTTCGAGTCGTATTATATATATTGTGTATTATAAATTCTGACATAAATTCTAGAATCCAATTCTTACTGTTTATTTATTAAAAATAAAGGGAGAGTATTTAAAATTAGTTGATATTAACTGGAAGTATTTAATGGTTATTACCCATGTAAAATAAAATTTACTAATAATATATGATTTTATTTGAAAATTTACTAATGAAAATATTGTTTAAGATCCACTTAATGGATTATAAGGATTAGGAATAATATTGTTATATCCTATAAAATCACATAACTATTTTACACATAAAGGACATTCAAGTTAAAAAGTTATTATTTCTTTTGTGATTAAGTTTATGCACGTGTTTTTTATAATAATTTCAACAATGAAAATATGGCACATATTTACTTTTATTTATTTATTTACTACAAATCTGACCATCATATATTGTCAATTTCCCCCAAATGCATCACAATGTCTATTATACAATTAAAGATTTAAAAATAAATAAACAGTCATTGAGCACACCTAAAACAGGAGTCTAGGAAAATTTATCGCCCTCAATTCATCGCTAGCAATTTACCGCCGTATCAATTAATCGCATAAAAAAATTATAGTCTACAAATGCTTGCAAGATTATTTTGCCATCTAGAAGCAATGATATATATTTATAAAAAAAATTGCTCATTTATTGGTTGATTGGCGGTGTGGCTAGTGTAATTTTTTTTAAATCAAGATGCTTAAATTTCATGCTGTTCTTAAACGTCTATGAAACTCAATTTGACAGTTGCGAAACGTCCATTTTCTGCTTAAACCCAAACCTAAATTCAAAATTTAAAACTCAAATTGGTTTTAGAATTTTTATTGAAAATGTAAAAAACAATTTATTTATAATTTTTTCACTGCGTGGATGGTAAAAATAACACCCATAGAAAAACTTTATTTTCAATTTTAGATGCATTTAAAGTCCATTTCAACATGAATATTTTAACGAAAAGAAAGTCGAATAACACACAATTGGTCATAATATGTATTTTATAATACAGAGAATTGATTTATTGAACGCATATTTTTTGCACAGAATTTTTTAGACTTTCGTTTTTATGATTTATGAGCACATCTGTCGTGTCTCGCATTCTAAATGTTAAAAATATTTAACCATAATTATATTATGTATTTTACTAAGGTTTTGAATTGAAATACGCATAAAGTACGTACTAATGTGCTTGTGTATTTAACAGCGTTCTAAAAACTTAAATGTATTTGTTATAATTATGCTTGTATGTAATTATTTTGATTATATGTTTCTTAACTATTGAAATTATTTTACCCTGTGCATTTTATAATTATATATATTTAGTAAAAATACATACTTTGTAAACATGGTGTACATTTTAGAATCAATTTTTCTGCAAACATCAGCGTTATGAAATGATATAAAAAATCGCTACAGGATAAGCTAGTAGTCTTTGTCCTTTATGGCTGACACAATAAGCGTGTGGGGCACCGGAAGACGACATCCTGGGAGATTAATGAAATCAAAAGACACGTCTGTCAATAACTTGGAGAACACCGTGTGGTGTCGCAAGATGATAAACGTTCTAAGGAAGAGGGAGGCTCGCGATCTATTGAGAGATTTTATTTATCTTTTACAGAAAATTAACTCTAATTATACTCGATAATATTTATTGTAATACGTGCCTTATGGTGCCGCTTTTCACTTTTCTAAATCGGTTCTAGTATTTATTATGTAGGGGCAACCGTCTATTTGCTGCCATAAAATTTTATGTGCTTCCACTTCTTCCAAAAATTATGTTTATTTCTGTGTCGGCCGGTAAAAGGTAAACGAGTTGCCACTCGCTACTTTACACGCCTCTAATATGCGTTCATTTATTATGTCTATGTAGACAAAACTTTGGCGGTCATGGATAGAGATGGGTAACATTTTTTTATTTAAAGCAATAGCGCCACTATAAAATGACCCATTAAATAATATAATACTGCAGAAAATTACAAGGCTCTATTATATATGTATGTATTTATTTAAATGAAATGTATGATAATTGCACATAGATAACTTATTTTTATTGCTTCGGTAGAATTAAAAGAAACTCTAAAATTATAAAAAATACCACCCAGTAGTCTAGATTTATTAGTAGCAATCGATAATATTTGGTCCTTGAAAATTTAAGAAAAAAAATTATGTCAAAAATTATTTTTCGAAGGAGTATATATTTAAAAAAAATAAATACAGTAATTTTTTTTACAAAATTCAGTGATTAATTCAATATTTAATAATGAAAGGATCCATGCGCTTAGTTGACACTCAATCTTAAACTTTGAAGGCAATATACCGAATCATATATTTAATCAATTTACTCACTCAAAGTTATGAATTATATGACAGGAGCATAATAAAACTAGGTTATAGTATACAATCTGAATTAATTTCTATGAGTGTCTTTTCTCCCAAATCTTAATTTATATCTCATTTACAAACACCCACGACGAATCTGTTTCTCATTGTCGCTAGTTTGAATAATGCGTTCGTTTTGTAGCTTTTAAAAGGTTTGTATTTCGGATTCGTGTGTGTGCGCCCCCGCGAGCAATTTGTGAGCAAAGTGGCAATAATTACCCGAAAGGTTTTCAACCATTAAATCACGGCGACAACGGCGACGGCGAGAACCCGTCATTAACCCGTAATAACTCGCCGTTAACCGTGACACTTTATCGCGTGCGGCCGAAAAATCGACGGACTGCTCCGCATCCCCGGCCGGTCGTCGATCGGGTGTCCATAATTTCCGCCGACGATTAGTCACGCCGCTCTCGAGACGAATGTTGTGGGCGCGCCCTCTAGTACAAACTTTATGGGCGAAGGTCTCATAAAGAAAATATTACACAAAATAAAGAGCTTTTGTTGTTTTTTGGGAACAAAATAAACTTCCGTCAGCGTTGAAATTTGATCTGATTTTGCGTTAAATGCGGGATGTGTTTTTTTTTATGTTTTTAATAGGGTTTGTAATGTGATTTATGATTTTTATATACAAACAGTTAAATGGGCCCTTTTACTATCAACCATTATTATTATTGATGATAATATGTTATGGACTTATGGACTGTATGTAGATCAATATTATGGACGGAACTCAGCTCATTCCAAGAAAACATAACTTTGTTTTTTCCCAAATTAAACACACAAAAAATGGACATAGTCCAGTTTTCTCAGCTTATTCAATTGATTACTTTTTTTTGCGATTGCGATCATTTTTAGACAGGCCTATTAAGGTCTTATCAAAGTATATTCAAACCGAATTTTGATCAATAGGAGAACGCAAAAACAATTATCACTTCTCAGAAGTCAAAAATTCACGTCAAAAGCAATAAAATCGTGTTGGCGCCGTTGCAGTGGGAACGCTCGGTAACGAGCGTTCCCACTGCAACAGCGACGACACGATTTTATTGCTTTTGACGTGGATTTTTGACTTCTGAGAAGGGATAATTGTTTTTTGCGCTCTCCTATTGGTCAAAATTCGGTTTAGATGTGCTTTAGATTGCTATAAAGTCTTAGTATAAACGCTTGATAATCGAACATTTTCACCGCGATGACACGATTTTATTGCTTTTGACCTGGACTGGAAACTCACTATATGGCAACACTGAGCAGCAAAGAAAACATTAGTAATTATCGGATAAATATGATAGCTAGATATTTTAATACTTTTTAATGCATAATTAAAATATTCCGCATAAAATAATATTTTAAAAAATATGTCGCAACGGTAGCTAATTTTTATATTAATTAGTAGCATAGAAAGGGTTCACTCGTACATATTATTATTTATTTAAAAAATTATGTTATAAAGCTAAAAAATATACAAATTGCTATTTTTGTCATGAGGCCCGGAATCATTGTTTTCCCAGGGCCCGGGTTCGCTCTCAGCAGCTCTGTCTTTAGGAATTCTTTACATATTTTAAATGTGCAATTATAATTAAGTACTCTAGGTTCTTAAACAATATTTTTAAATTTCGTCAAAGCAATTTTTCTATTTATTAAAATTTGTTGACGTTTTATGTGTATGTTGCTGCATATTGAAGATCACTTGAGTAAAACGAACAGTTCTTGTAATATTATTTTTTTTATTTATTTTGAAAATACTAATAAAATTGATATTGGTCGATAGTTATAAGGGTTGGTTTTGCTATATTTTTTATATAAATACATGTATTTTTGGCTTTTTCTTGAATATTTTTTTATCATGAAGATTAATTAGTTAAATCTTTTCATAGCAAGGAAATGCATATAATTCTACATCAAATTAAAATGCAAATAATTTTAATATGAAAATTAGTAACTAGTTACTTAGATCCAAGACGAATTTTTTTAAAACCTAATCTAAAAAAGATAATCTTTGTATTATAATAAAATACATTAGCTCTCTACAAATTAACACCTTAACACTTAAACAAGAAAAATACAATCTATTATTAACTATAAATTTCTTACCCTATAGATATTACAAAAATGTAAATTAGAAATAGGAAATAGAACAGATTTGTAAAAAAAAACACACTAGCCTTCTACAAATTCCAAATAAATTCCCTCTACAAAATTAATTTTGTTTTATAGAGTGGTATCTTGATTAACGAGTTTAATTCGGTCTGTACTCGTTATTCAAATTACTCGTATGTCAAATCAATTTTCCCATTGCAATATATTGAAATGCCATTACTTAATTTCAATGGGGGAAAATTGAAATGTTAAATACATACTACCTAAGTTAACGATAAAGTTAATTTTTATGTTAAGTAATGCGTTTTTTTGGTATGTCGAGACATTGTTCGTATGTTTAGTCAAATAAAAAAAATCTCGAAATACACATAAGTCGACGTTCCATTATATATATGTATATAAATACAGGTAGATTCAGCAAAATAGATTCAATATACGATTATTTTACGTTGGATTTTCTAAATAATATGTAGCCAATATGATTTTTTGACACTCAAAAAATCATATTGGCTACATATGTAAAAGCAGAAATACTTTGTGTCAGTTGCGTTGTTCTAGAATAGCTTATTTTAGGCGGTATAATATATTATTAGAGTAGTAAAGTAACTATATTCTTAGATTCGGTCATTATTACGCAAACAAAAATTGTATACAGCGAAAATTTAGATCATATGTGATCAATATACACATATATGTATCATATGTAAGAATACGTTAATATATATATATATATATATATATATATATATATATATATATATATATATATATATATATATATATATATATATATATAAAATAATATATGTATATATCAAAGATTTCAATAAAATAAAATTTAAAAATATTTTACAATTATATTAGTAATTTACATTACATAAAAATGGAGAAAAATATAAAGCAGCTGAAATTAAAAAATCTTTGAATTTTCCCCAAAAACAAGGAGTACAATACTTCTATGAGATTCAATACAATGGATCCATATTAAAGGAATCGCAAATAATTTGTTAATGTAATACGCGCTCCGCATAGCGATGTCGAGCATCTCTTAAATTTACTAAAGCCAACTGGAGATTTTATTATAAAAATTGTGAAGCTTATTACATAAAGTCAGCAATCCTCCATTTTAAACGATTGATCATAATATTACCATTTCATCTAATACCCCTAGACACGATTAGTTAAATCAATTTGCGAGTTACACATCCATAAAATTTAAACACAATATATCACAGAGCACTTACGCAGCGAATGCTAAATTCCCAATTTTACAACCCTCTCCTCCGTTTTATTTTCGGCAATTCTCTTTTCAACCACCCGCGCTACATTTACCTTTATGTCCGTCGTTACGTTACACCAACGACTTTAGAACGTAAAGTCGCGTTCGAAAGGGGGTGACAAGTCCGGTAATTTAATTAAATCACCAACGCCGTGTAGTGTTAATGAAATTGAACGCCGAATCGGCGGTGCATTTCTTCTTATTCTCCCAGCGTAGAGTCGGGGTGGGGTCGCTTTGACCCCTGCTCGTCTATTTGCGAAGTAAGTCACGGTGCATCGGGTGGGTTCGGTTCGGTCACAGCAGGTGCCATCGGCTTCCGGTCAGCCAATTTGTGTGGCATTCAAGTCCTAGATCCTGCTGGTCCACCCTCAAGTCGCCACATCCATATAGTGGAATATGTGACACAAAAGTAATTGGATTCTGAATAAATGATATAATCTTCATATCATTTAATAAACAATTGTATCATAAATAGTGATATTATCAAGCTTCAAAAATAAAATGTTGCAAATACACATATTGGTGTACCGCACGTGTGCAAACGTGTATGTATGTTTGTGTTCGATATTGGCTCGGCACCCGGCCTCAAATTACCCACCGTGTCCCACGCATAAAGGCCCGGATATCTTCATGCATACCTAAATCGAATTATTTACACAAACAGTCCGCATTGTAATGGATCTTTTTCATAACCATTGCGGCACAAATGGTCCATTCATCTATCGAGATGCGATTAAGATCTCTCTGTGGATACGGCCCGTGAATGGGCGATTCACCCACTTCTTTTTATGCCCAACAGAACGACACTCGCCATTCTTCTCCATCTTATCTTCCTTTAGATATAAAAGACCCATATCTTCGACGGGACTCTTATTTAAGCTCGTCTGCTTTCTTACATCCAGCGATCATAATAAAAAAAATATGTAATAAATCTACGTATCATTGTGTTGGTGTGTTATTAGGTAAAGTGATATAGGAGATCCTCAACTAATCCTATAATTCTGCCATAGATGAATATATTTATAATACTACTCCAGTGATATATAAAAGCATTATAAAAAATGGCATAATCTTATTAAAAAAATCAATATTAATATTTTATTTAAATCATTTTTTTTGTAAAATGAAAATATTAATGCATATTAATAAAACTTCCCTGCTAATTCTTTGATTGTTACTATTGCATTTTACTCAATAGTTTTTCATGTAACTTTACATATTTTCTAGAACACTGTTTCTCAACATATTTACACTTGCAGAGCACTGAAAATATGACATTTCACAGACCTAAATAGGAATATTAATTATATAGTACGATATGAAGCTCGATTATTAAGTAAATTAATGTTTTCCATGAAGAGAATATGAATCCATTTATTGTCTTTACGAAGATCCTCATTATCGGGGTAATAATGATTAGAATTATGAATTAAAGCCCTAAGAGTTGAGCAACTATGTTTAAAATTAATTTCCGGTTTAATTCAGCAGCAATTAAGAATTTTTCTGAAGTGTAAACTTTGTGTTTTTTTCTTGTACGCGAGTTTTTTAAACGAATCCATTTATTTTTTATTTCCGGTTTAATTCAGCAGCATTTAAAAATTCTTCTAGAGTGTAAGCTTTTTATGTTTTTTTTGTACGCGACTATCCTAAAGAGTCAGTTTTTTAAACGAATCTATATATTTTTCAATGTGAAAATATTATGAAAAAATATTTATTCATAAGGGCCGAGTTTTGTTCTCTCAGATTTTTTTTATTCTTTTTCAGTCAGTTTATTAACCCTTCTTCTGGATAACCAAGGCACTTCTGCGTGTATTTTATTGTTGTGAGTCCATACTCTCATGCCATAATTTGACTGCGAATTACATTAATGATCTTAACGATGTCCTTCATCAAAGAAAAAGCTTTTTTGCAACTAGGTACTCTACGTGTTTCATACAGTGAGTGAACAATGTTTCTGGATTAGCAACAGTCTTTATTTATGCAAACACACCAGAGCGATGTATAGTCATGATTGTAGCATCGTCTGTACGCACTCCGAAGCATTTCCTCTAGTCTCATACCCTCATTAAAAGCGATAAACATCCCTGAATTATTAGTACTTCCAGATAAGTCAATATGTAGTAATTATTGTTGCCTTCATGTTTTTTTGGTGAAATATAATAAACAAGCAGGGCAAATATCAACTTATGTTGCCGATATTTATGACTAATTTATATAAATATTTCGTGTTTCAAGCAATCAGAAGCGCTTAACAATATTCTTTACATTCAGGTGCTTCTAAAAATATTTTGAACGCTGATATTTTATTGTGTTATCTACGAGTAGTAATACAAATAAATAAGACGACTGTGTACAAAAATATTTCTTCTCTTTTCTTCATTCATTACATAGTCAAAAAAAATTTTTTTTTTTGGAACAATAAATCTAGGAAAACACTAGCTTTAACAAAATATTGTTTTTCATCGACCGATTCTGGATAGGTAGGGCTTTAAAATTTACAACACAATGGCACATGAAATATTTTTTTTAAAATATAACATGACGTTATTAATAAACGAAGGGCTCAGCATCATGCATATTTTAGCATAACATTCTTAAATTGACGGCAAATATTTGCGGGCCACCGGTTGAGAGACACTGTTCTAGAAAATATTTCATCGTAGAGACTAGTTTACAGAACTCAAGATACTACGACTTTTACTGATTTATACACAGTAGAGTAAGTCATTTTTCTGCCAGTAAGAGCTAATTATGGAAATAATTTTAATCACACTGAAAATCAAATGGGAAACGTTTTTTTAGAATGCAAAAATCAGCTTTAAAGTAATTAAAAACATATTATGTATCGTAGTTTATTATTAAACTGCATTTATATTTTTTCAAAATTTTATTTAAGCGGTTGAAGAACAACATTTTTTTCCAAAAAATTCAATCCAATTTTTTAAAGAATGCTCTTATGATATATATAAATATACATCTTTGTGGTAAAAACCTAGTTTTTATAAAAAAAATATATGTCACGCACTTTATAATTACTTGATGAAAATCTAACTAAATTGATGAAAAATAAAATACATTATTCTGTTTTTGCTATAGTATTCAATAATTATTCGTTCGATATTTATATTTATATTATAATATGTATATTATGCACTGTGTTCGTATTACATTTGGTATTGAAATTGTGTATGAGCGCGTATAGAGAGCATCCTGTATTCGTCGGGTCATCCCATTTGGCGATTATGTATTGAATTCGTTCGTAAAAAGTGCATCATTTTCGTTCATTGAAAGCGCATTTCAGCTTTGACAAGGTAAAATGCGACCAGCCCTGTTTATCTGTCATCTAGTAAACTGATACCGTTGAATGGCGAATCCGTCCAAATCGTAATGATACTACTGCATTCGATTGTCGCTTGTCAGTGTCATCCTATACGCATCCATATAAAATGTTTTATCGCAGAAAAAAAGTCGCTCAGCAAAATTCTCACGCGCTTAACATTATTTGCGAAAATTCCGTGCGAATTATACGCTTCGAAAATATGTTAATTAAATGAGTGAATATTGAGTTTTTATGTGTAGATTAATTTATATGGTATTTTAAACAAGGTGTTTTTATTCATGACATAAATCATAATCGTGTTGTAACGAAATATTTTATGCCCAATAAAAGAACAACAATTTTTTTAAATACTCTTGATTGAAATGGTTGCGATTTTAGATAGTTCATAATTTTTAATGTTTTAACCATATTTTTTTAAAATTTTGTTGGATTTTTTGTCCTATTAAAATAAATTCTTTGAACTATTATTCGGTGAAACTGTATCTTTAAATCATTACCAAAGTTGTTATTATTTCGATAAAATTTCTCTCAAGATTTTGTCAAAATTAAAATTTCTTGTTTCTTCACTTTCAATTGCTAAAATTGCAAAATCAATTGATAATCTTGAAAAGTAGGTTGATGAGCATTTAACGTGCAAAGATTCTTTCTCCTGACTACAAATACTGGATTTGTTAAACATATTCTTAATGCTATAAATTCGATAGCTCTTTCATTAGTGGTTAGAAATTGTAAAATATTTACAATATTTTCGTAGCATGATTCTGGTAGAATTGGCTCCATTGCTTCCTTTTTTCACAATCAATGTCTGCCTCCTTTATAGATTTGTTGCTCTCAGCAATTTTTTTCTAAATCTGCTGCATGCTTCTGACATATTTTGAAATTTATGTAAAAATCCAATAAATTGTAATGCCTTATTATTTGTTCCAAGCGTGGCTGTAGAGATTGCAAAGCTTTATCAAGGATTTGATTAATACAAATAATATTATATGCTTCTTTTGGATTTGTTCGAGCCTCATAAACTGATTTGTGATTAAAGTGTCCTTTTCTTTTTTGCAATATTTTTGAGCAAAATTCTGAGAGCACTTCTAATTCTTTCGCCAGTCCAATGGCCTCAATCAAAACTTGTTCACAGCCAGTGCCTTTATATTTTGACAGCCAGTGCAAAAGCTAATTAAATAAATCAAGAGCTACAGCAAGATCTATCGAATCGCTCTGGAGTCCCTCGCTAACAAAATTTACGTGGAACAACAAATCATGACACAAAAACTTATAGTTCTTAATTTGGTTAAATTTTACTTCATAGTGCATCAAGTGCATCATAAAAAATACTTACTTAATACCTTAAAGCTTTTACACTTTGCATTCGACATTCCCACCTCGTTTCACAAAGAGGCTTTACGGAAAAGCTCTTCACATATTTTTGAAATACTGACAATCTTTTTGTTGATATTGAAAAGTGCATATAAATATCTCCAAGAACTAGATTGTAATTGTGGGAGTTACAATTATAATCTAGTTCTAGAATTTTTCCATAGGCCAATGTCGGTTTCGAGTTTTTATAAAGCATAAAAAAATAAAAAATTATACACATCTTGCAGCACACATTTTACACTCGAATAATTTATAAATATTTTAAATTTTACATGGAGTACAAAATTGAACGCATATTTGAAGTTATTGCGATCAAAATTCAAGAGCTGAAGCGCTAACGTTTCAGCGCTGTACATCATAAAAACTTCTTTTGTGAAGCAAATACCTAATCATCTCATTCGTTTGGATATTTCCATCTGAATGGTATCATATATACATTCAACATTACATGTGAACCTTTTATGAGTGCAATATAAAAGAACGCCATTATGCCCAGGAGTTAAAATTAATTCAATAATCTTTCTGCATAGCATGAAACTGCTCATTAGAAGCCAGCATTGGCATGCCGACGTTAGTTATTAAATATGTACGATGATTGCGTATGTGCCTATGCCAAATCAGGGTCGCTGGGAGCCGCTAATGTTGGGCGCACCACGATAAGCCTTTATATTACCAAACAACTGCTTAATTCCTCCTCAGCCCAACATCACGTCTGTGTTTGCTTGCGTTATGTGCTTTGTACTTTTAATCTGTCCCCCTCGATCGCGACAGGGGTACTCAACCGTTTTATAAGGAGTCCTGAAACTAAAAAAAAATGTGTTATATACTTATATGATTGTAAAAAATCTGTAACCATATATAGAAAATATAATTATGAAATATAAATCATAGAATATGTTTCTAACATAACAAGAGACATTTTTTTTTCGGTAAATATCGAAAAATCGTTCGATACGACAGTCTCTAATACAAATTCCTACAAAAAATATACGTATCTGTGAAACAGGCAATACACCGTTATTGTCAAATGATCTCCATCGACCCCGCAAGACTGGAATACCAACGCGGTTTTCGTCCGGGTCGTTCCACAAAAAAAAATTCAGATCGATCTAGTCTATACAGATGTGCAAAAAGCATTCAAGAAAGTTTGTCATGCATGAGCTTCTTCTTTGAAAGTTGAGCAATTTCGATTTCTTGAACGGTCTTTACGAATTACTCCGTCAGTATGTGAGCTATGGTAATTGTGGTAGCTCCGATGAGTATTTCGCTCATTCGAAAGTACCACAGGGATCCAATCGGGGTCTTCTTCTCTTTCTTATTTTCAACAATATTAATGCTCAATAAAAAGCTCAAACTTTAGTATACACTAATGAGTTTTTCTCCGACAAAGTTATTCACAAATATACGCACAAAGTTTATTGTTATTACATGTATTATGATGGGTTCGGTGATTGCGCATGAAAATTGCGCATAGCAAAAATTATGATCATAGATGATTAATACATATAAAAAAATCCTCGAAAATCTCCATCGTGGAGTGCGACTAACCCCTACCTTTATCCCAGTTTCCACAATTCCAGATAAACGTTATTCATTTCCTTAAATTTATTACTAATGCTAGAAAGCAATAATATTTTTGCATCATAAGCGACAGCCCAGGTAGGAGGTCAGACACAGGGATGCCATTTGTATGGAGAGAGGAGCTGGGAGCATCCCCTCTCTTGAATTTGGTCTGAAAAATCCATGTCATTTATTTAAATACTATGAATCGAAATATAATTGAAATATTAAAAAAACAACAACCACTGACTGGCAAATTTTTCCCCCACCGTAAAAAATATGAAATGACGTCCCAAATAATAAATTATGGGTTATCCCTTAAAGAAAATCTAAAAAAACTGTTTCGGAAATATTTATTAAAATATGTCATTTCATTGAAATTATATCAAAATACATTTTCACCGGTAGATACATATTTATATTAGAAAAAAATAATTTGTAAGGGAGGTTCTAGTAAAATTATATGAATACAACTATTATACGTATTAATATATACATTTACATACATTTCACTATTTATTTACATGCGCTGTATAAATGTTACAGTGAATGTGTATTTTTCACTAAAGGTATATTTTAAGTCCAAATACATTTTTACTAGTATATATATATATATATATATATATATATATATATATATATATATATATATATATATATATATATATCTGTCTACTAGCAAAAATATAATTTAACTGAAAGGCGTTAGTGAAATTATTCGCTGCTCTAAAATGTCTATGAAACTCAATTTGACAGTTGCGAAACGTCCATTTGCTGTTCAAACCCAAACCTAACCTAATAAATGTTCTAATACTAATTATACTTTTAGGACTTTTATTAGGTGAAGTCCAAAATACAAACTAAGCCAACTCATCTCTCAAGGGAAAATATTCGGAAGAATAAGTATAGACAGCAATCGCATCTCACATATTGTACCATAGTTTGTCTGCATTTCCATATAACACTATGTTTTAAAAATATGATGAGAGTGCTGGTCAAAGTATATTCAAACCGAATTTTGGTCAATAGAAGAGCGCAAAAAAACAATTATCACTTCTCAGAAGTCAAAAATTCACGTCGAAAGTAATAAAATCGTGTCGGCGCTATTCGCAGTGGGAACGCTCAGTAACGAGCGTTAAGGAGCGATGATCCATGTCACATTTTTGTAATTCTAACCTTTGTTTGTTACAAAAGAATAATAATATAATCTTCTTCTGTATAAATATATACAATAAAAATGATCCCTAATTATTGGAGCTGCTTTAACTTTACAAAAACAAAGGTATAAATAGAGTTAGTTGATCGATTAATCAGCAAATTTGTTCATACCGAATATTTCAAAGTTCAATTTGCATTGGAGACCCCTGGCGCGGGAATAACGGGAACACAAAGGGGGGCGATCGTCCCCCGATTAAAGTTAATCCCGTCTATTATGGGTACACGCAACTGTTGGGGTCACAAACCCTCACCTCCGCACTCTGCTTGCTCTCTTACCCACGCTCAACAATAATATTTCAATAATAATCACGCGTGTATTGATTTTTTTGACAAAATGACGTCACACCTTCTTCCTATTATTTACAGTAATTTAATACTGGACAGTACTAAAAATTTGCCACATGCAAATACATTCATAAATAGAAACAATCAATCTTTTTTTCTCGAATTTAATTTTTATTTAGATAGTTCAAAGATATACTGCTTTGTTGTATATATTGAAACAAATAATTATAAGTCAGATAGATCGCAATCGAGCATCGTTAATGCAACAGTCGGAGCTCAATTCAGCTCTGTCCTAATTTAAGGTTGGACACATCATCAGGCGCGGCCAGGGGTGGCACATCATCACGGCTCAGTGATGATGGATGCGTTTATAAGCGTCCACGTGCTGCACTATTTAACGACAACATCGATCGCTCGCAGTACTCGGACAATGACAAATGGCAAAGTATCTTGGAGCTCATAGAGCTTCGCTATTTCGGGACGGCTGCTTATTGAAATCCGGTCCCTTCCGCAGAGGGTTGCCCCATTGAACAAATATATTGTTTTGTATTTCGTATGGGAAATAAAACGGCGAGGGACTCTGCTCATGCCCCTTCTTCCACCACTCGGCCCTCGCCCTCTTTCTTTTGCACGTCCGCAGCACCCCAGCTGATGTAATCAAGATTTGCATAATGCCTAGGATGTTTATTTTTGCCATTGCCGCATTCGTGTGAATGTATTTGTATGATCAATATAATCGAATACTATAGAAATTAATTATGAAAAAGTAGATATAAATAAGATATGTTAAGACCATGCTTTTTGCAGAACTTTAACTATATACAAGCAAATATTCCATTGTTTTATACATGTAATCAAATCCATGAGTCTTAGACTAGAAATATAGAGAGAAGGGTTAGGAACAACTAAAGTCTAAACATAAATTTACTTATTTGTTGTAAATCTTTCGTTGCAACATGACAGGTGTTAGTGTAATGCGTTACGAAAATAATAAAAAAATATTATAATTATAAAATAAAAACGCAAACTTTTAAAACTTTATTTACCTGGCGTAAACTATTTTCTAGTACAACTTGATGGCAAAAAAAGCATTTTATGTATTTTTTATCGTCGTAATATAATTTCTTGAATGAATATTAATAAATACGATTTAACAAGGAATTATTTAAAATGATATGTGGTAATTTTTATAATATTTCCATTTCATCATGTTTCATTGTATTTTATTAAATGACATGCATTTTTTTGGCCAAATTCAAGGGGGTTTAAAATCTACGTCAAGCAATAAATTTGTGCAGTGGAAACGTTCGGTTATCTATTGTTCATAGTAAGACTTTTAATAACAAAATTACGACATACAATATGTGCGAATCAAATGAAACATATCTAAACCAAATTTTGACCAATAGGAGGGCGCAAAAAACAATTATCACTTCTCAAAAGTAAAAAATCCACGTCAAAAGCAATAAAATCGTGCCGTCGCCGTCGCAGTGGGAACGCTCGTTACCGAGCGTTCCCACTGCGAATGGCGTCGACACAATTTTATTGCTTTTGACGTGAATTTTTTACTTCTGAGAACTGATAATTGTTTTTGCGACCTCCTATTGACCAAAATTCGGTTTGAATACACTTTAATCAATACTCTCATATCAAAAGTCCGTAGTAATATCGATAAGAATAGCTTTCATATTTTAAAAATATAGTTTAATATTGAGTTCACACAAACTATGGAGCAATACGACGTTTTCTGTACTTCTTCCGCTTATTTTCTTCTGAGAGATGAGTTGGCATAGTTTTTTATATTGGACTTGAACTAATAAAAGTTCTAAAACTATACTTATTTTTGAAACTTTAATTAGGTAAGGTTTGGGTTTGTTTCGTTTCGTAACTGTCAAATTGAGTTTCATAAACATTTTAGAGCAGCATATATAATAATTTAAACAGCGCCTATCATTTAAAATCTATTTTCGAAATGGAATTCACAAGTGAAAATATACATTCACTGAAAAATTAACATTCAATGTAAAATTTATACATCGCATATAAATAAATAAGTATTTCTAAAGAATTAACTGCAAAATAGGGAAGTTCAAAGTGTTTCCATGCCATAATATTTTTATGAAGTTGTTGTCAAGTTAACTATATAAAAATATTTAACGAAACATATTCAGGTGCCTCTAAGATAAACTTTCTTGAAATAAAATAAAAAAAATCGTATATATTTCATTTTATTTAGATTCATATTAAATATTTGGTTATAATATGATCCCATATTATCAAACACGTTAAGTTTTAAAATGTATGCTATTTATTTTTGTATAATCAATTACAATATCTCCTATTTATTAACAGAAAGACTTTATGTTATTATTAAATTATCTTTATGGTATTGTTTTATGTAAATGATCATTTAAAAAACGTAAAAAAGTAATGCTTTATTGCAAAGCTTTGTATTAAAAACATTAATTGAATGATAATTGTTTATGCTCGGTCATAAAATCTTATAAAATATAAATAAATATTTAAAAAGAAATAAAAATATTTTTTTATAGGAAAGTTATGTCTTCTTAGGCAACGTTAATTTTGTGTTATTTATGTGGGCCAGAGGATTGTTGTCGTTTTTTTCTCTACCCTCCCCTAGGACAATTCGCAGTGACCCTATAAAGGTTTTACAAGCCGTATACGTTTAAATGCCGCGTTAGCGACACAATGTTTACATGTACAATAAAATGTTATTAGGATGTTTGCATATTTTAGGGTTGCAAAAATATTACCGTAAAGTTTATGGAGTGTGCCTGCAACCGGCAGTGAATCTGTATTACACGCTCAAACCATAAATTAATGACTTTAAACGAGTGTGAATATAAATATATAAAATAACATTACTTATACATTTAAAAATATCTGTACCACACCTTTTCGAATATGTTCTAATTGAAAGTTATTCAATACTACAATTTTGTATTCCTTAACACTTTTCTATGAGCTTTCTTCTTTTGTGTCAATCATAAGTGTAATAGAATTGAGTGAAATATTTAATCCATTGTATATAATTATATTGTCATAACTAAACTATATTGATTTTGGTTTTCTTTGTTGTCGTAGAATTTAATATCTGTACACAAAGCAATTTAATGTTTTTTTAATGATTTATCATTTGGTTGCACATAATAGTTATATTCTTCAATTCAGCTTTGTCAAAAAATGTTTTTGTTTGTAGCTTTGAAGCCCACACATATTTTTTACAAGATAGATATTTCGGAATAAAAATATTTATATAAACTTACTATCATTTTTTATAACGTACAGAGGCTTCTATACTAGGTTTGTTTACAGTTTTGTTATGGTATATGTATAAGTATATACTTAAATAGAATATAATTTATCTATGGGCTTTCTTTATATGCATAGAATTGAGTGAAACATTTCCATCATTATTTAATATATTATAGTAATCTATTGTGTACAATCATGTTTTTATTACTAATGTTTATTTTGCTGTTGTAGAATTTAATATTTGTACAAAATACATTTTTCTATTGTTTGACGATTCATCAGCATTTATTCGATAGCATCTAATACTTCAGTTTTGGTATAATTGTTTTAATATGTAACTTTAGCTTACAAACGTTTTTTTTATTACTTATTTTCTGAATTCATCATATGAAATTTATATATTTTTTTATAATTTACAGAGCTTCGAAAGGCTTCACGTGCGGAAAAAATGGAAAAGGTTAGTTTTCAGTTTTTTTATAGTATAAGTATTTACTTTATTAATATAAATCATCCCTTGTGAAACGATCCTCATAAAAACATCGTAGCGATTCGAGTATGAAACGCAAAATGAAGACGTTTCACGGTTAATTTATTTGCATAATCCCGTCAGCGTTATAAATATAAATGTATACACATTTGAACTTACGTGAGAAAACATTTAGCAAAGTTAATCGTGCAGAAGGGAAGCAAGGTTAAATCTGTTTTAATGTGATATTCTATATAAAATCATACAATGCGTATTAACAAAATGTATGGTTCAGTGTAGTGAACCTTTATTGTTGCCAGAATATGTAAATAAAATACTATTTGATATTCTATTGCTTATAACTGGATGTTGTATAAGCATCTAGATTTAAAATATATAGAATTTGCTATTTACATATTGAGAAATTAATAACTAAAGTTTTGATTGATTAAAGTTAAAGTAAAGTATCAATTTGATACGTGAGAGCAAAATATAAGAGTTTATAGTAGATTCCAAAATTTTTTATACTAAATAATCATGAATAATATATAAAAATAATTAGTGGCATAGGTAGGGAGATGCTGATTTTATGACCCATGTTGCCGTAAAATTCCGCCCCTATAAATAAAAATATTTTTGGCTTGTCCGAAAATTTTGCACATTTTTTATGCATATATGTATATTTTTAATGCATATATAAATGTGAAGTGTGTGTAGCATTAATGGGGGGAGGGGTAGCATTATGTTACAGATCTTTAGGAAGGTCAGATTTTGAATTGGATAATTGTAAGGGGGCAATGTTGAGGATTTCCATGGGCAGCACAAAACCTAGCTATGTCAGCAAGTATAATAAAGTTTAATTTAGTTAGAATAATGCATAAATTGGACAAAAAAAAATTAAAAAACGAATATAGTACCTATTAAAAAGTAGTATATTTTATGTACCCATAAAATTACAAAAATAATCGTATTAATAAGTAGAATATTGTATTTTTTATGCGATTTTTATACTCAAGATATACACAAAAATTAACTAACAAATTTAGTTTTTAGTTTAGGGAACATTAAAGGGATATATACATTATACATATATACAGTCCATCCAAGATATGAACGCTCATTGTCACAGTATTGGTGAGAAAATATAATAGGGTGATCATGTGAAATTACAAGTGCAATTAATTTTTACTTTTTTAATTTAATTTGTTAAGAAAAGTGTCAAATATCACTTTCTTACTTATTTTCTTTATTTGTATACATATTTAACTCAAAAATATGAAAGCAGCTATGGAATCACGCTCCAGGTTGAATATATGTTTAATATAATATTTTTAAAAATACCAATTGAATATTACAGGAATTGTTTTATTGATTATAAAATTACACAACATGACAATAATTTATAATAAAAATATAACACATTATACTTTTTAATTCAATTTCCAACATATCGTCACCGTACTATTAAAAAACCCTGATTTAGTATTAGTAACGTTTTTGTATCGGTGTAAACAAATTCGCAGAAAACTGTATATGTATGCATGCATGCGTACACGCACCCTTATTTCTAACACAACGACGATGAGCGCTAACATCTTGGATGGACTATACATTAGTTAGTTTTTAGATCACTGTAATTGATAAAACCGTTTATTTGTTTTCTTAGTTTTTGTGTTGAAATTCATTTTACTTTATAAATCATTCATATAATTAATTTATGAATATTATCATAGTTTATACCAGAGGTTGGTAAATTACTGCCTGCTGCTTATTTTAATCTGGCTTAAGTTGAGAATAGATTTCAAATTTTTAAACGCTATATACGCTGTAACGGAACGGCCGATTGTCGAGTTAAGGAGTTGCGAGATATGGTTGAATGTGGTGCTCCTATTGCTTCGCATTCCGCTGTGAGTCTAAGGTTATCAATTATTCGTAGTTTTCAACTATTCGAATATTAAATAAAAAAAGGATGAAGTAGTTGTATATTCGAATTTATTCATATTTTTTTCTCGGTTCTTACTGATATTAGCTTATTTATTAAATTAGTACAAAAAATCGATTAACTGTCTGTAAAATATTATTAAATTAAAAAATAATTATTTTTAATAATCATAAACATTTTTAAATTTTAAAACAATGCTGTGAATAAATCGAATTGATTGTATATATATAAAGCTAATAATGTTTGGAACTAATTTTATATACATAACAAATTTTTGTTTGTTTTATGCAGATTTGCATACAGATTTAGTAAATAGAAATAAATGATCTGCGATCGAACTATTAAACTTATTGCAATAAAAATTGCGATGCACACCTGTTTTTGAAATTAGCGTTAAACAATAATGAAGGGTCAGTCTTTCTGACATTTTTTTTCGTTCAACAAACAAATTCTGCGAATTTCGGTCATAGTAAATACGGCCGATAAACATTTTATGCACGATTGTTTTTCGAAGCTGTAAAATATTTTTTTTGTTGTACCTTAGGAACAGTGGCGTGGTTAGGTTATGTGCCGCCCAGGGCGATCCTTAAAATTGCCTCCCCCCCATAGATTTTTTGCAGGGTCAAAGCTCTTATTATTTGTGAATTTATATATATTTTAGTGCATTCAGGGTTAAGAATCACACTAGATGATCCCATCGCGAATATGCCACCCGAGGCGCCCCCCCCCCATAGCTACGCCACTGCTTAGGAATCATTAGTTAATACCAATACAGATATAGCTTAGTTGCTGCTGTTTATTCAAAGAATGAATGATTTGTGTGAAGTGCCTGAATAATAAGCTTTTATGAATAAACTGTGTGGAACAACTACAGAGGAAAAGATTTTTAATGAAGTTGAGAAAACATTAATAATGTACAATTTAAATTAATACCGACTAAAATGTGTCACATACGATGGTAGTCAAAATATGTCCGTATCGATTAAAGCGTAAAAAACCAAGGTGTTCATTGTATTATTCACCAGCAGGTGCTTTGTGGGAAATATCTCAAGCTAACATGTGTTAATGAACCAGTCGTGTCAGTGGTGTACTTAACCGTCATAGGTTCTGTGACCTTTTTCATCAGAAATGATTGGCTAGCTCATGGAAATATATTTTTTTTAAATTTATCAATGCAATAGATATATTTGAATTTTTATTGAATTTAATATTTTTATTATAACTAATTCCATGATATATTTTGCGCTATTTGTTGTTCTTATGTATGCGCGTAAACAGATCCGATTAATTAAAACTTTTTCACGTTATCCGGTATCGATTGTCGTAATTCGTTTTTTAATGGAACGCCCAGAGACCGAATCGCGCCCGGACAATGCGGACACGGTCATAAATTAATATTTAATCCACAATGATAATATGTCAGATTTATTCGTACCGTATGTATGTGTGTATGTGTGTGTGTCAGAAATAATTTCGGTCGAAAAGTTGGTGTGTGCGAGAGGCGAATCAGCGCCCGGTCCACCGGGTAAAAAATAATTAACGAAAACCGATTTTGGGGATTTTGCCAAACTGCAGCCGATGCCGTCGGGATACGGCAATATATTTAGTTCGTGAATGAAAAAATAAAAAAATAGAGTCGGGGGAAAAAATGCACAGTCCGCCGATAGACACTATTTAGTCGACGTGGAAAAATTAAGCGATTTTCAGTCCATTCGGGATTTTTACACGCCACCCCCTGCCCCTCCATTGCCCCACCTCTGAGTGTGTCACTATCCGTGGGTGAGTGGGTGGTAGTGGGGGTTAAAAGTTGGGCGGCCGCGTTTACATCCCCCAAAAACGACGGTGGTTTATGACCCGGGATTGTTGGATAAATTAACGAGGATCGATGTAATTGAATATATAGGTCAGTTTTACTAAGTTTGTAACGAAAAAATGTTTTAATTATTTTTTGCAGAGAATAGAGCTTTAACATTAGAACCTTTAGCTTTACGACAAACAATACGTATGGAAAAAAATAGTATCAGGATTATTTATGTGCTCCTTCAGTTTTCATAAATCTTAAAAGCTTTTCAATATTTTTTTATACTATTTTCTACTAAAATGTTACGTACATAGTTGCAAAGGATATTTCTCAGTAATAAAAATAAACATATTTGAGTGAAGGATCATGAGGAAAATTTTCGAACCTACATACAAGGACGGTACTTGATGTTATAGTTACAACAATAAACTATACGAGCTGTATAAGAAGCTTGATGATGTCAAATATATGAAAATATATAGTCTAAAATAAGCCGGATATAGTTATATAATATATCTTGAAATCAGCGATTTGGTTGAGGTCACATTTGATGATGATAATATATAATGATTATCTAGAATTAACATTCACCAAACGACTTTCAACCCTTCAACTATTCTTAAAAATTGTTTATATACCCGACAGTTACTAGAAGAGCGACTTATTTTTCTAGCAAGTTCTTGCCAGTGCATAAGTTTTATTAGGTTAGGTTAGGTTAGGTTAGGTTTATTACAATATAAGCATGCTTGTAATTTGTTGATCAGGCTTAAGAGTTTCGTAATCCACAATCTCTTTGTAATCCTACTATGTACACAAAATTACTTTTTATATGATCTAAAAAATACGACTAAGCTTCAAGTTGAAAAAGCTCTTAGGAAATGCTAATAAGCACTAATTTGTTTTCTTCGTTCAATTAGTGAAAGTAGCTTAAATTTAAAGAACTTAATGATAATTTAAATATGTAATATAAATTAAAATTGCAATTTTATTATGTATTAACGAAATTGCAAAGTTAATTTTTTTCGAAAGAATTATCATAGAGCTGATTTATCGAGAATTTTCAGTTTTTTTTGTTAAAAAAATAATGTGTGCCTATGAATATTTTTGTAATGTTTTACAAGCATTACATTTTTATTTCATTGCATAAGACAGAATGGGTCTGTGCCAGATGCTTAAACATATGCATGCTTTCTTGAAAGCTTTTAATAGAGTTCGGAAGTATTATATTAAAATTAGTGATGGGACGATTAATCAGAATTTTTTAGGTATCGGAATCGAAGAATTTTTAACCTAGTTTCCGATTCCGAAAACGATTTTTTGGATTTTTGCATTTAAAAGGCAAAACTGGAGTGTTGATATTTGTACATTTTAACTTAGGAGTTTTAGGATTAAAGTATGAATTTCTAAGCAGTACCTTTTGAGGAAATAAAATGGGGGGTGAAAAAAAATTGTTGGGAAGCTCTGGATTAAACTTTTACACCAGTTTCTTTTAATAAACACTATGTCCTACTATATTTCATAAGGTGTTGTGTTAATTATTCTACTAAATGTCTTATTAATAAATATACTCTGTTCCACGCACATTTTTTACCACTCCGCGTGAGAATCGACAGATTGCAAAAAATGTATGGGGCCTTTCCACAGATTAACGCTATAAAATTTGCCTGTCAGCGAATTTAAATCTCGTTTTTTTTGAATAGCTTTAAAGGTTTTTTGTCTTTATCTTGGTTGAATTATAAAAAATAAAGCATTGTTAATTAATAATTTGCACTACGATTCTGGATGTTCTTTGTTTATTATTGGAATCCATAGTCTACTTAAAAATCGTTCAAAATTTAGAAAATGAAATTTCTTTTGGTCTTAAATGGAGTAATATTAAAAAACATCTTACAGATTAGTAGAGAAAAAATACAAATATTTAAAACCGGAAAAAACTCTTTTTCGTACTTTTTAAAAAGTTAGTTAATAATAAAAGTTAGTAGGATAGAAACGGTAGAAATATTCTATGTATATAAAGATTTATTAATTTAAATTTAATTCCAACGCGTCACGATGATCAAAAAACAATACATAGTATTATTACAAAACAATATAAAAAAATATAGTACAATTAAGATAAAAAATAATACATAGTAAGAAAGAAAAATATCATGAAATATTAAAAAAATATGTTTTTTCTTATATGCTATATATTATTTTTTTACCATTGTAATGCATTGAAATGACTTTTTATGTCACTTTGTTCCTAATTTATATAGATACACTCATTGTCAATTTCGTGAACGCCGCGCCAATGTAAATTAAACAAAAATATTATATATTATTTTAAAGCATTTTTTAATATATTTATTAATTACTCTTTTTCTCCCATTAATATTGTTAGTTGAACTTTTCCATAAGATTAGTCATTAAATGTATATATTTTATTAATTTATTATTGATATATATTTTTTATAAATATATATCTGTACCTGTATATGCCCAGGTCTCATATACACGTAATACGTTGGGCAAACGTTGCATGTGTAGTTTCGCAGAGTTTAAAACCCGCAACTTTTTCGCGGCGTCCGCTGTCGATAACTGCGGCCAGTTTCGGGGGTGTGCTCGCCGATCGGTCGGTTTGGGTCGAGTCGGTTGGGTTGGGGTCTGGGTGGTTTGGGTTGACCCACCCGGGGGTCGGATTTGATCCGATATACTTCATACGGCGGGTGCACCACCAAAAAATATCCGCTCGTGTGTGTACCGACTGTAAATTTGTGTCGGTTCGTTAGTCCGTGACACTTGCCTTACACAACCAAACGTACTATAATGTGTGTGAAAATAAAAATATTTTTAGCTCAACAATAATAAAAAAAATGGAAATAAAACTTCTTGATTTAAAATATAATTTTATTTTATATAAATTAAAATCTTTACTTTGACTTGAATGCACTTGTTGCTGTTGTGTTGATATATGTATGTATGTATGTATGTAGTAACATGTATAATGGATTAATACCTGATAGACCTGGGCTCTAAATACCATATGAATCTGTGCTCCGTGACCTTAATTGGCATGTGAGATTTTTTAAAGTTGAAATTATTCGTTGAGCTACTTGTGACAATTTAAAAAAAAGCATTCTCTTAACGATGGGTTAAAGATATTGGAACTCTAAAATAATTTCCTGAACAACTAAAAAAGCTAGCTAATTTTTTTAAAATGGATAGTCTATTATATCTTAAATTTTAAGCGAATTGTATCAAAAGTACATTATTTTTAACAATGATTTTAAGCACTAGTAGACATAAATTCTCTAATTATTCAATTATAAAAGTTAAAAAGCAAATTGAGCCTTATTAATTTTGAAAATGTGATAATGAAATTTGGGAAAACACCATAAAAACAATTTACAAGTGTATGTATGATCAATACATACTTATAAAACTAATTCAGATAAAAGGAATATTCATTATCATTTTTGAAACTCTTATATACAACTTTCTAAAATACACCAAATCACAGTGTTTATATGCCACACTCACATCACGAGGAGTAAGGGTTAATGAAAATGGTTATATAGTAATATACATATATCATCAGCTATTTACGATATTTTGAATTTTATATACATATAGACACGTTTCTTTATATATTAATTAATTATGTATTTTGAAAATACATAATAAATTAATATAAAGAAAAATATATTTATAGACATATAAAATCCAAAATATCTCAAATATACATATATTAGTATATATTTATCTTATTTATCGTTATTATAGTTATTATGAATTATTTAGTAAGATATATAATAATATTAATGGATAAAGTGAATTTTCTATTCGACAAATTTACCAGTCGGTGAATTTCCCTATAGCCCATTTTATTAATATTGCTAATTGTGGTGTATCAGTTATATCGGAAGATTCATCACATTTAAGTGAAAAGTAACTACATTTTTCCAAATCATCTTTTAGCTGATGATAAAAATCATTGGACATTATTCGTATTCTTATTGACCGAAAATTGTAGGGATTTAATTGCATATAATATGTCAGACATGTTTTTGAAATTATTAAATAATGCATCTGCTGCTTCTAAAATTAATTTTTAAATCATTTTATTGTCTTCATAAGGTTTCTAGTTTTTAGCAATGATCATAGAAATGCTAAATGATTCAATAGTGGCAGCCTTGTTTGTATCAATCTCTGTTTTAAAAACTGACTGTTGACAATTCAACTTATTTTTTAATTGTATAACATTCTCTTTCCCTAGTGTCGTATTTGAAGAGAAACATTTTTCAGTTGTTGCTAAATAAATTGATTTATAATACTGTTTAATATTACATTTATATTCAATAAAAAAATATTCTTCCTCTCATTCCGATTGGAAGTGGTAAGTTTTTATTTTTTAATTGCTATTCAATATACTGGGATGAGATTACAAAGAAATTAAATAGCGATAGTTTATCAAACTGTCAACTGACGAAAATCGTTTAGTATACTTTTTTCATTGTTTTATTAAAATTATCTTTATAACACACATTTTTAGATATTTTTCGGTGGGGAAGCATTTTAAGGATTTTTTTTGGTACTACCGGCGTCAAAGATACATCAACGGGAACACATGCAAATGGTCGTTAGTGCAACGTCGAAGGGAGGGCGATGATGCATCATGGTGCACGCGCCGCAGCCTCCTTTGGCATGAACCACCCCCCAGGACTAACCCGACCTTAACCCCATGGGAGTTTGTTTTTGGGGTAAATAGCCCGACCTCGTGATAGCGACAGTCTCTTTGAAACACACGCCTGTCGATTGTTTCTGTACTTTCTGTACACATAAGAGGGCGCATGTGTGCGCTTCGGATTGCGATTGATTCGATGATTGAATGCTATGTTTACTATGGGGGGTCACTGAAATATTGATCATAAATGTTATAGTTTTATTTTCCACTTGCTTAATGTAACTTATTTTTAACCAAAATGCAGAGTAACATTTCTTTTTAAATTTTTTTGGTATCAATAACTATTATTTCAATATTCTTTTTGGTCAGATTTTTTAATAATGAAAATCGTGAAACTTTAGCAATTTTAACAAAAAATAATAGTAATAAATCTTAAATTGTAACTACTGTTCTGATGATTTTTTAATAATTACCATTTCTAAAATGCTGTAATCGACCAAAAGTATTGTAAATGCTATGGAAGGTTTAAGAGCATTATACCAGAAAAACGATTGTAAGATTGCTCTACTGGATCCTAAAATAACTTTAGTCACCGTATAAAAGCAATTGACACACCGCTAGTTTGCTCCGTTTTTTTCCTGTCCACGCGTTCAAATTTCCACAGACAACAAAGAGCACGTCACTTTGCATACATCATTGCTACAATCGACAATGGCACATAATAAATAACCGGCTGGTTATATCGAACAAAACCGAAAAGTTGCCGGGCTCAGCTTCGGTTAACCCTGTCTACCCTGACCGAAACCAGACCCGACCCCGAAAATTTGCAAGAAAGGCGCACACCCCCCAAAAACTCCCCATTGTACGGACGGGGTAGGCAACAACAGTCCTGGGAGGAACCGAGCAACTTTATAAATGCCCGCTGGGCGGCATCATAATCAATTACGGGCTAGATTTGGTTTAGCCCGGGTACATTTGGGGTGAATACGGCTCACACACCAAAGCGGGAGGTTTGGGAAGCCTCTATGGCCAGAGTTTTACCGCACCAAGCGGGGAACAACACTGCGCCGCTATAGAATAGGGGGATGTTTAAGTATCGGGTGTTTACGAACGATGTGATTGTTATTGTTGGTACAATTTGGACTGAAATTTCTTTACATAAAAGTAAACAAACATACTGTCAACTTAAAAGTATAATAGTAATATACATATAAAAATAGTATCAATCATACACAAGCGAATCTAGTCATACATTTCTAAATTTAATACTGAGATTTGCTTCTTTTAGAACGTTTTAGTTTAAAAAGAAACAAATTATGAATAACTTAAAATAATATCCGCGTGATCTACGTTTTATTATTTCTTGATAATACAAAGTAGCTTAAAAATAATAAATATTTAATAACTTCCCTAATCTAATCGCAAGAAAAAAAATGTTCTGAATTAATTCACAACCAATATTTATAATTATCATTTATAACATTAATGGCAGATAAAAATATAAAATAAATTAATACCCATATCAATGTTTGAAGTGTTGTAATATTACTTTAATAAATGCAAATATCTATTATTATTATTATTATTATCAAAAAATTGATAATGTTAAAAGCCAATTCAAACTATAGAAATATCAATAATATATTATAATTAGGTAAAAAAAATTCATTACTAAACAAATATAAAAAACAGTTTCTAAGTTATAAGACTCAATTTTTTATACATAATGTTTTAACCTTTATGTCTCTAAGCGGGGTACATTTGAACCCCAAAATTCTTGTTATTTTAACTTAATCTAGCTGATATTTTTGTAATCAATAAATATATCCCAATAAATTTATCGCGAAAAATGAATATAAATTGTGACACATCAACTTTCATTTTATTATACTAAAATTTGAATGGTGTTATTTTGTATCCCTTTCCGGTTCTTTATCTTATTTTTGAGGTTCCTGCCATTCTAACACAAAAACTTAAAATCCTTTATAATTTTTTTTTGTAAAATATTTGAAACTCCTGCTTTTTGATTATAAGTTTATATAAAAAAATAATTTAACTAGCTAATTTATTTGTGAATTTTAAATTTAAGTCTGTAAATATATTATTGAAAATATAAAAAAAAATGTTGAAATACACCGAGTGATTACCTAAATTGAACAAGCATTCGATAAAAAATACTGTCTAGCTGTATTTTTTTAATATAGTAAAGTGGCATTAACTGCAAAACTAGTAAATTAAGTTTTACTTTCTTCTATTTTTCAAAGAAGAAGCTTACTCCAATTACATTTATTGTACATTTTTTTATGTATTAAATATATCATATAGTTTAACTTTTAATACTAATATTTATTATTAGTACAAGATAGCTGAAAGCTATTCATAAGCATTTGATATTGCCACTCATTTAATCATTATTAAAAATACACTTTAGCTTTCCATTTCATATACAAAACGGACTTATTTACATATTTATTATTTGCTTTATAAAGCGTTTTATTATAATTAAAAAATGATTAAATAAATATTCTATATACAAAAAGGATTTATAGAAATACTTAATATTTGTTTTAATAAGCGTTTTATTATGCTTAAAAATGATTGAATAACATTCAATTAAACGTGCCAACGCATTGATGAATGAATATCAAAAGTGATATTTAACTCACTTTACATTTATTCATAAATTCATCGACACAAACACAAAGCGGTTTTCTAACCACCCTGTAACATTCACATTGTGCAGCGTTCAAAAGAAAGTCCATGCACTATTGCGATTGATGCGCTTTAAATATTTACAAAGCAGCTTTGATATATAATACTATTATTCCTAAATTTTTAATTTATAAATATAACTAATAAATAGTTTATTATACAATAGTTGCGTTAAAGTAATACTATATTTTTAAATTTATATTACAAAAATATTAAAAATTGTGTCAGAATCTGCGTCGACTCGGGGGCAAAACTATTGCCGTTGACAGCAGAGGGCGCGTTGACACATCCAATAAAATATATTATAAACGATGTCAATGTGTACCGATGCCTCCTCCCCTCACTATTCTCGATAATTTGGCATTGTTCCGCCGAAACCGGTGGTACAGGGGCGCACAGCACAGCTCCGATCGGGAAGAGTGTGTGAAACGCATCTGAAAAAAATTAAATAGGGGGAGCGTACGCGTACCACCCCTTCTGTAATAACTTTAAGGGGGCATCGGATTTATTGATTTTTGTTGTCGCACTAATAAAAACTTATCCCCCGGCGATACGCGAAACAATGCGATTTTATCTCACATAAATACACACCGATTTGGATTACTTGCGGAGACGGGGATCGTGACAATGGTTTTCAACTTTTAATTTTAAAATACTATTTATTTTTTATTGATCAAGTAATTGCCGTAAGGGTTATATTATGCAATTTTAATTTTATCAACAAATCGAAAAAAAATGGGTTGATATAATATGGAGTGTGTAAATACACTTTAGCTTCGAGTATATAAAAACACTCATTTTCGCCTGTATTAAATACTTTCAACCTCTTATATAAAATTTATATTTTTAGACAATTCTTCTTCTTTATAATCTTTACATTGGCTTTCTTCTAAAGTTATATTTTTGCCACAAATATCAGTCAAAAATTTTTTTTTGGAATTTTTTATGAATTTTGACATATACATTAAACAAATTAAATCGATTTATTACTGATATTTAGTCTTTTTTATTATTATTATAACTTTTTAAGTGAAAATATTTTTGTATGCAAAGACTGCTACTATTTATTTACAAAATTAAATTATTTTGTCGTTCTATTGATAAATTATGTAGAAAGATGTATAATTAAAAGTTGATTTTATTACGTCTCATACGATATATATGATATAGTACATATTAAAAATAAATAAGTTTTAAATATATATTACCTATAACATCCTGAATATTGTATTTTTTTAATATAAAATTTTTAAAACCCATCTAATGATTATGATACTACAGAATGCTATTGTCATATTGTTAATTAATACAGATCTATCAATATACAATTTGATTGTTTTATAATTTCATTATTTTACATAAAAATACCTCAAGGCAAAAACATTATTGTTATTATTATAATAAAAAAATACTCTTTCCCCTAAACTAAAATACGAACTTTAATTGTAATGATAATATAATATTATGTTTTATTTTTTTTTATTTTCAACAAGTTTAATTAATTTATAAAACTACAGTTAGCATTTTAAAAATATATCAAATTGAAATGAGCATATTTAATTAAAAATAGTTTGAAATATTTTTATGATTTTATATTATTACAAATGTCGGAATAGCGTAGTACGTATGGTCTGGAGCGATAACACAGAGGCCACGGGTTCGGGTCCCCGCAGCAGACTCAAATTTTTATTTATAAAAACGTGTTATTATTAAAAACCATCCCTAGATGCAAAGTGGCATCTATTTATTTAAAGTATGATATTATAATATATTTTATAATTAATTATATAGATATCACTGATTCCCAGATTTTTATTTCTAACTTACTTACCCAGTTAGTACTGATTTGCCCATTGTAATTAATTGGGCTTACGCCTGACAGGTTTTAATGTGAATACATTATTATATTTTCAATTATTTTTAATATGAAGCAGAATATATTTTTTCTCCTCTCAGAGTCAAATATATCGAAAATATTTTTATGATATGTATAATCTATGGAATATATACCATATTAAAATAAAATACATATATTCTTTAGTTTTAATTTAACCTTAAGTATTGTTTTTTTTTATATAACAACAGGTTTTTTAAGACTCCTAGGCAATTTAATTTTAGCAAGAAAACTTAGTTTTTAAATAATAAAAAAAATACATTTTTACCTATATTTTATAAGTAGATACTATACAATTTATTTTAGTGATTAAATTTAACCAAAAAAATACATATGGATTATTCACATTAATTGTAGGTATAGGCGTTGAATGTTTACTTAAATTAAAATGGTCACATTTAATTTGCATAAAATATTTCTAAGATTTTATATTTTTTTGTAAAATAGTTTAAAATTTATATGAGCTCGTATATTATATAATTGTTTAAAGTATTTACGAAAAAAAGCTAATTTATAGTATGAGTAAATTATTTATTTGGCTCCTAAAGAGGAGTGCATAAATGATTTTTTATTACTAGTTTTACATCATATAGACAGTTTATTTTACTATTTTAATTCTCACGTGGTGAAACTTTTTCTCAGTATTTTTAAAAAGTTGGAGTATCCTAATTTTTTTACATTTGTTTATAGTATCAATAAAGAGCTCCGAGATAATCATTTGCGTTCTTTTACAATGCATCATTTTAAAGGCATTCCTTGTTTTCGACATATATTTAACTATTAAATATAGTTTTTTGCTTATTATTTAATACAATTCAATTAATCGAATATGTTGAAATTTTACATAAAATCAGAACTGCAACAAAGGCATTGAATGCTACTTTTAAAATCCACAATTTGCAGTCGAAACAATGGAAGCGAAGCCGCCGCCATATATTCCGAGTTTTGTAACAAGTGCAATAAATGGTATTTGTGCTTGGCAGGGGTTGTAAATCATACGGTTGTAAAATATCGGTCAGAATTCGGCCGTTTCAGTAGCGGCCAACAATAAACGGCTGGCCACGAGCTCTCCGAAATTTTGTTTATTTAGAAACTATGCTTCCGGGAACGACAGCTGAGCATGGCTTTACCATATATTCCGTTTCAATTTTTGGATTATTATTGATCATCTTATCAATACTACATTTAATTTAAGTATTGAGTTGTTTCTAATGGTTCTGCACACGCGCTTGATTGTCATAGTTGTCTCAATTTCAAGAAATTGAAACTTGTTCCGATTAACCTACTTTCTATGAGCGCTCCGGTAGCCGCTTGTTTCTAGACAATGCTCCAAACAATGGATCTTTACGGTTTCGTCAGCCCAAGGACCATCGCCGCAATTGTTCACATAGATACTGTGTTACGGTACAATGTACATCCATAAATCCTGTCTGTCATTAGTGGGAGTCAGCTTTTATGTCGCACAAGTGAAAACACGGTTATTCGCCACGTCCGCCTCAACATCATCAACTATATCTTTGGTCCATCTTCAAAGGTATTCCTCGAAGCGAAAGGTTCTGTTATTTTTTCAACAAATGATTGACGAGTGGCACGCGACGCTTTTGATTCAATAGAAAAAAATACAAGCAATTCGGCGAATCATGTATGAGTATTTAGAGTAGTCTAACTAATTATACCGCGTCGATTTTGACTTTTTTTCATTTTATGGGGGAAAAAATTAGATCTGAACGACAAATATATCGTTAGAGCAGTGAATGTTGAAGTGATACAATAGCATGGAAACCGAAATTTAATTTGAGAAATGAGGGCATTTAATCAATTTTCTATTCCAAATTTTAGATATCACATTTAAATCGATCTGTATTTGAAGGATATAAACACTAATTTCTAGCACAGTCTAGTTTACCTTCCGAGAATGAAAATGCTTCCGTGAAATTGTGCATAATCCTAGCATGATGATCTTCTACAATGGTCTTATTTTTCTCTGAAAAACTGCATAATTTGTGTATTCAAATGGATGAATCGTATACACAATCATCTTCCAGCTGCGCGCGCCAAAGGACGCAACAGGACCATTGTGCCAATGGTAGTCGTGTTTCCAGAATAGAATACTGAAACAGAGACAATGCTGTTTTTATAGTGTGTGCAATAATTATAAAAACAGCCCAAAGCCCGCCATTGTTGCGTGGACAAAAGCGGGCCACTTTCTGGCCATTCGCATCAGACACGACCCATTGTTTTGGACTACTAGATTTATTGTCCGTGTCTTTCGTAAACATTTTTTTTATCAGCGACTTTTGGAAAACAATAAGACAATAAATAACAATAGATTTATAGGAGCAATTATAAAATATGAATAATATGAATGCTCGACTTCGATTGGTCGATTTTTTGTTCCACATATTGAAAGCTAGATAAAAATAATTTTATAGAAATTGTTTTTAGATTTAGTCAGAGATTTCAGGATAATTTTTATATATTATATATTTAATCAGTTAACAACAATGCAATAGTTATAAATTTGCGATAATTAAATTTTAAATTAAAAAACCCAGTTTTTATTATGTAATTAGTAGCATAAAATTCGCGATAGGGACAATTTTACAATCATGTTTTTAAAACACTCTTTTCTTCTATGAAAGCTATATAGTTTATGAAGCCAATCAGTGCGTGCAAAAATTAAAAAATAAACTACTGATTAATATTATTAGTTTTTTCTTCATCACGAAGAATCTTATACTTTATCTTAGAAAAGCCACTATTATAGTTGAGCTACATCCTTCCTTCTAGACTTTCATTTTACTCTGTATTTAACGCTTTAAATTTTTTTTCTCTCCTAGAAATGTTTCTAAAGAATTAGATTATCTTCCTATATTCAACTTATACATACTTCTGCATATTTTTGATCATTTTCCCGTTTAAGAAATTTCAAGAATTTTTCTCAAACATTACTTTTAGTAAGGATCTATCATTTGTCTCTCTAATATGCTAAAATTAATTAAAACATTGATAAGTGCATTGAAACAATATATTTCCTTCAGGAATAGGATCACTCGATGCATATTATATAATTACACACTATTTACAATTATCTTATTCATTTTACTTATAAAATATAATTTTATAGATATCAGCATTTTTTATGTAAAACTTTTGCTTTGACAATATACAAACAAATATTATTTATTTTATTTAAAAAATTAGGCATAATACACTATTAAATAAAGTACATTTTTAATTAATTAAAAACTGTTTTTTTTCCCTATACTATAATATTGGATTTTAAAGTATTAAATGGTAAATGTGGCACATACTCATACGTAAAATCGCAGTGAGCTGTGTTTTCATCACACAGCTATAATTATTTCACAAAAATATTATGTGAAATTCTCTGTATCATCTTTTTCGATATTTCACTTAACGATAATGACGCATATTTTAGCCGTTGGATTGTAAAGGGTTAATTTTTTCATTGGATGGTTAGTTTTAGTGGTTGTGATATTTTTTACAATTTCTTGTTACATACATATTTGCAATATTTTCCAGGAATTGCTATCTTTTCTAATTAATTTTATTTTAAAACATTTATTTTTTATTAACAGTGATTATAACAATTAAATAAAATATATAAATGTTACAATATCCTATAACAATTTAATATAAAAAAGAAAGAACAGACAGACATCGCATCTCACATATTGCTCCATAGTTTGTCTGCATTTCGATATTACACTATGCCTTAAAAATATGATATAGCTATCCTTACCAATATTACTATGGACTTCTTATATAATAGGGCTGATCAAAGTATTTTTGAACCGAATTTTTGTCAATAGGAGAGCACGAAAAATCATTATCACTTCTCAGAGGGTAAAAATTCACGACAAAAGCAGTAAAATTTTGTTGCTTTTGACGTGGATTTTTGCCTTCTGAGAAGGGATAATTTTCTACCATTTTTTCAAGACACTATTTCTACTTCAACAAATGTTCTAAAAAATGTAAATATTATAAATTAACTAAGGAAATTAATTATGTTATCGTAATGGTATACAATGGTGTTGTTGTATTTTTTTTGATAAAAAATATGTTTAAAATATTTTAATTTAACCCTAGATGTGCAGTTAATATTTATTTATGATGATCAGGAATTATTTTAATGTATATTATTGATAGAATGTGACTGTATAGTAAAGTAATCAATATAATACCATTGATTGCGTGTCACTTTCAATTGATTTATCTATGGATATAGTCAGAACCATTACACATGGTATATTATAGAACAATAGACTTGAATGCCAAAGTTTTACCACCCCTGCGTCAATCCATCGCTCAAACACTCAAGGCCGCGTCACAGGAAAATCGCACGACTTTGAATGCTACACAAAATATACGATAGCTGGCCATTTTTGGCACACCATGACGTCTTTCAATTTTTCAGCCCTTGACACACTCACCCACATCCCCTTTGTCCCTCTCCGTTATATAATTGCAATTTGTTCGGACAATGGAGCGTTTCCGTTACACGAAAATCCGGACAAAAGGCCCATACATTGCTGATTAGGTAGTTAAAACATTGAAAGCCGTTAATGGCTACAGTTCCATTAATCATCAATTATTTTTTTGCCAAGTCACTTTATATAATATAATCTAATATTATGTATTCGGCTTATCATTTATCATTGTATTTTTATAGAATTTAGATATGAAATTATTTAGATTTAAATTGTATAAATGTATGTATGATGTCATCGATAAAAATATCACTTAGATCCTAAATTATGCCCTGTATCACTAGTCAAATGACCACACGCTGAGATTTTTATGATGTCATAACAACCGTGAAAAGTTTCTATCTCTGCATTCCCAGAATCGCTGCCACCCCTGATGTTGAATTTAGGCTATCGATGACAATACACATACATATTCACGCTCATTACTGCCATGAATTAAGTCAATATACCGAGTGTCACTGTAAATTATTTGGTAACATAGTCGTTAGTTATTAAACGGGTTTACACGCTATATCCGTGTTTACATTTCGCATCATCCCCGAGGTGTTTGCGTTTTTCATTTTCTCACCGTTTTCCCCTTTTTCCCTGCAGCGACCGGGATTTTCCCGGCTTTTCCCCTTCCTGTTAAATTAGCCGGCAGGAAGCGTAAGATTAGGTGGCGAGGGAGGAATGAGGAAAGAATCTTAAGAAAACGAATGATGCTTGTTAAGTGATGCGGCTTTCTTGAACGAGGGTTGCCCAAATTTCCTGTTCATCTTTTCCCATATTGAAAACTCATATACTATTAGTTATCTTCATGTAAGATTTTAAAAAAAATACGTTTTATTATTTTCCGCTTTCCAATTATCATTTTTAATTTAAAATTTATTTTAAATCATTTTAGGAATTATTTTATTTTACTTATTATTTGATATAATAAAATTCTAAAATGAGATGATTTTTGTTGTTGTTAAGACATTTATCACAATTTAAAATATATAGAAATTTACACTATATATATATATTAGATAATCCAAAATCAATTCAATAGGAGGTTTTTGCCAAACTTTTCCTTTACCTAAACACAAAAAGGTAACTATAACAAATTGTTTATTTACGTATCTAATTAAAGAAATAGTTTATACTAGACACTTAAATTTAATTGTATATCAATTAGCTGTTTATATATTTTAATTGTATTTAATTAGGATTAAGAACAGCAACATTTACTTATTTATTAAAATTAAATAAATTACAGTAAAAGTGCATTTAATTAAGTTACACTGTATTAAATAGTAATTTAATTACTATCTGTTTAAAAAACTGTTTGTTAAGCATAAATGGCAACCACGCACTTTTTACTGTTTGTAAATTTATTTTAGTTATTTTTATTTAAATTGAATAAGAAAAAATGCTGTTTTTTAGTATTAAATTAAATTGCTCAAGTGCCAGCCCTGTTGGATAAGCCAGGAATCGTTAGCCAAAGACAAGTAACCGAGCCGTTAAGACCTCCCCAGACAGGGTGGTCGTGATTTTAATAAGCTTAAACACTCACTTAACGAAACAATAAGCGAAACGACCCCCTAGCGTGCGATTTGATAATAAAAAATATTTCACAAAATCCGAGCAAGCATGGGATGAGATCGAGTGTTTTTATTATTATTATTATATATGCGGGGGCGTGTCTGAGAGGCGAGTCGTTATTATATTATATTTTCGGTTCAGATTCGATTTTCCTCGATATTTTCCGATCGGGAAATGTGCATAATGTATTCCTGTCTCGTGCTGTGGTACCACAATCACCTCAAAGCGAATCGAATAAGTCCATTTTTCGTTTGTGCCAAACGAAGTTCGGTTCGGCACTTAGGCATGTAAAGTGCCAACAAGATTTGGAGAACCTTCTTTGGTAAATTGAAAACGCCTTCGGTTTAATAATTTCGCTTTTGATTATGCGATAATGCGACAAATCTCATTTGGATTTTATTGAATTAATTCAAGTATTTTTATTAGTGAGAATGTATAAAGTTTTGTTATTTTATAACATTTTATATTAATATTTTTTGTGCACGTTCATGAAACGTTTTTAATTTAATATTTCACACGAAGGTAAAGCAATCGAAGTAATTGATTAGTGTTCAACTCTGAATGTCCGTCGCCAGCCGTAATCATATGACGGAGGATGATTGGTTTCATGGTTTTCAAAGTTTGGGTTTTATTTAGTATATTCTAAAGGTATTTAAAATATTCTCCTTTATCAAAACTCTACATATGTACATGATTGTTTTTACGTTTTTACGTATTTACATTTAAAATCTGCTTGACAAAAATTGGCTGTGTTATTTCACAGGAAAACTATTTTTTTTTAATTTACATTAACAAGATAAAAACAGCGCCGGCTGTAATTTGATTAGTAGAATTTCTGCGTTTAAAAGACTAGGCTTAGATATGATTCAAACTCTCAGGGATAAACGTTTTGACAGATTTTAATGGAGAATACTCACAAATAAATAATTATTATAAATACATGTCCAAAATTAAAGTCATTCTTTATTTGACTGGTGAGAGGTTCTGGATTTTGCAAATATTTAATGAACAATATCAATGTCTGGTTTCTTCAATTATATATTTTCTTTTCAATTTCCAGTTGAAATTTCGAGCTTAGTTCAGAATTGATATTTTCCAATTGTTTTAACAAGAAAATCAAAGCTCCTTCGGCTGGCAATAATAATCGTGATACAATTGGCAATAACAGCTGTTGCTACTTTATAAAAACAATATAAAAAAAACCTTCTTGGATTATCGAAAAATAAAAATAGCTCTAAATCATTTTGCATTCTGCCGATTCCCATGCTTAATTTATTCTTATCGTAGCGAGTTCCTAGATCACCAAAACAAAGATAAAACCGCCGGCCGGTTAGAGTTAGAAAATCGCAAAAAAAATGTTGCTCATTCAAATACTTTTGATCATTCGAGAAAGTATGCATATTTTAATCGTGAGTTTCTTGTTTTATTAAGCAAAAGTAAGGCGAGTTCTATTGTTAAAAATTGTAAGCAATTTTTTTGTCATTTCCAGATACCTAAACTTTTAAAACTTTCAAAGATATGCGACGTCGTCGACGCGATTTTATTGCTTTTGACGTGAATTTTTGACTTCTAAGAAGTGATAATTGTTTTTGCGCCCTCCTATTGACCAAAATTCAGTTTGACTAAACTTTGATCAGATAACTTATATTAGAGGTGCATAATATTATCGGTAAGGGTAGCTATCATACTTTTAAAATAAAGTATAATATTGAAATGCAGACAAACTATGAAACAATATGTGTGATGCAATGTCTATTTGTATTTATTTTTCCGCTTATTTTCCCCTGAGAGATGGGTTTCCTTAGTTTGTATTTTGGACTTGAAGTAATAAAAGTTCTAAGACTATAATTATTTTAGAACTTTCATTAGGTTAGGTTTGGGTTTGAACAGCAAATGGACGTTTCACAACTGTGAAATTGAGTTTCATAGACATTTTAGAGCAGCATATTAGCGCCTATCAGTTAAATTATATTTAATATATATCTACTGGTGAAAATTTATTTGGACTTCACTAGTGAAAATATAGCTTCACTGAAAATTACATAATATACATCGCATTTATTTAAATAATGCTAAGTATGCAAATGTATATATTACTATATCTGAAAAATTTGAAATCATATAGTTTTATTAACACCTGCCAAATAAATTATATTTTCACTGGTAAAAATATATATTTACCGGTGAAAATGCATTTTGATGTGATTTAACTGAAATGACATATTTAAAAAAAATATTTTCGGGATAAATTCAAGACTGTTTTTATTATATTTTCTTTGAGAAATAACCCAAGAATTTCTGATTTAGAATCAGGGTCGTCATTTCAGTTTTTTTTAGGGTGGGGGCAAAAAATTTTTGCAGTGGTCGTTTTTTAATATTACGATTTCAATAATATACATAGTATTTTATTAAATGACATTTTTCTGGCTAAATTCAAGGATAAGGGAGGGGGGGAAATGTCACCCTGTTTTTTTCTTAATTTGTTCAAAATCCTCCAGCGCGCAATTTGCATAATCGAACCACTATTCTTCAGCACTGCATCTACGACCATCCACCCACCTCCCAGTTTGGGAACGACTGATTTACATATATACTCCACGTGTGTATGTGCAAATGTCGTCGGTTCGTTAGCACACGAACGTGCGTCCTCACCGGTCTGAAGCGAGCACTCATTAAGTTACGGAAGCTAACACTGCAGACCAATTTCCCTTGTCCCATGGCAATTAGTTTGTTGGGCGGAAGAGACGGGGAGGTACACCGATGGCCACCGACGACGGACAAATCAACAAGTTACACGCCTTTTTAAAATAGCCTGAATCGTAGGTGTTAGAATCGATAATCAATCATTATAAACCACTCGTGTAACTTTGGTCCATTTAGAATCAAAATACAGATTTTATATGATAATACTCTGGATCTTTCTTATATATATAATATATATATATATATATATATATATATATATATATATATATATATATATATATATATATATATATATATATATATATATATAAATGTATAATATGCATCGAATGGATCCAATCACATAGAATAGAATAAGCTCTTAAAGAAATTTATTTGAGAATCGTAAGCTAATTATTGCATATGAGCATTAAAATTATGAAGTATATAAAACAAGGATCAAATTAAAACTGATAATTATTAACACTATTGTTTTAGATTCTAATATTTGATACCATTTGATTAAATATAAATTCAGAAGCGACCTAAAATCGGTCGATATCTTGCAAACTTTTAGCTCAACATGTTTTATTCAAGTGCATAAAAAAACCAACCCAAATTCCAACCATCAGCCAACTAATATCTGTACTTTGTCTCGTAAATATTTCAACACGCTACCTCGAATTTTTGATCGATACACATGCAATTTATTACCAAACGTCAGCTCGAATTTTCCGCGTCTGCTGGTGACGTGGAAAAACGCGGACAGCCGCGGTTTATCAATATTCATAAGACAAATGCGTTGACACTCACATCCATACACGCGTGGAAATGGACACATACACACACGTTCGTCAGGTATCCAGTGTACGGAAATAACCATACGTTACGGACGTTTAACGACGAAACTTGAGTGTAGAACCCTAATTCCGTTCGAGGACCTCTTTCGACCCCTCAAATACGCCAAGTTATTAAACTTAATTCGCGAAATGGGCGAACGCGCGAATTTACATGGGTGTTGAAATTTGCAAATTGGATGGTTGTAGAAGCGTATTAATAATGTATATTAAAACCCTGAGCAATATTATTTTAAAATTTACTTGAATCGCCCACTAGTGAGCGTTACGGATCAGGTTGACGAACACTGATTTAGATTCATTGTGGTGATGAAATTCGATAAATCGTTTACCGTACAATATTTATAGTATTATACCAATATCCAGAAGACCAGAGAGATTTTCTACAATCTCGAAGGAATTCTTTTCAAAAGGGAAATTTCCAGGATCTAGGATTTTTTATCATGAGTATATATATTTTAAATCTCACATGGTCATTTTTTACAAAGGGGATCAAAAATGTTTGTGGTCTTAAATGTGTATTTTATTACAAAATAGTGCTTAGTATATTAATTATTAAAATATAAATATTGGTTTTATAAAATTTCAGTGTGAGTTAATTTTTAATATAAGTTAAACAAATTTAAAGAAAAATCTTAGAAATAAAATATTTGTATCTAAAGAATATGGATATATATTTAATAAAATATCAAAATAGTTTAATAAAGAACATACATATTTATTATTTAGTATAATAGGGAGCTAAAAAAAATTCTAATAGGAAATGAATATCAATTTTGATGCTGTATTTAATTATTTATGTTATAAATATCACTGTTTTATGTAAATATTATTAAATATTAGTAGATATTTCATTTAGGTTCAGTTAGGTTTTTCAATTGTCATGTTTGTTATTGAATATATGTAAGATGATGTAGCTTATTATTAGAAAATATTGAATATCTAACATGTATGATACAGTAGAAATAGAAAAACACTAGTATTTTATGTCAATAGCCAGCGACTTATACTACTCGTCTATGGTGATGCTAAAAAATTTAATTTATTGACTTTTAGAGTAGCATGTAGTTTTTGTAACGCCTTTCAGTCAAATTATATTTTCGCAAATGGTTAAAAGGTATTTGGATATGATTTCACTGAAGTGAGAGTGAAAATATAACTTCATTGATGATATACATTCACTGTAACATATAGTAAATAGTCAAAATATTGCCATTATTACTGCGCATATAAATAATAATAACTTAAAATCATGGTATAATATAATAAAAATAAAATAAATATAGAATTAGTTAAAATGTAATAAAATAATGTTCTTGTTATTTTACTACATTTTTAACTAATTCTATATTATACCATGATTTTAAGATATTATTTTTTTATAATCAGTAATAATGGCAATATTTTGACTAGAATGTTTTTCAACTCACTATACTAATATATAAAATTGATTAGAATGTTTTCCAACAAAAATGTATCTTTATTTTGCTTTAGAAGTTGTGTTGCTTTTCTAATCAAATTGAACTGTGTGTTATGGTAAAGGTGTTTTGAAACAATGTAGGAGATTAACAGAGTAAAATATCTAGTATGTATAGAAAGATCTTTCTGTACATTGTATTCGTGATTGATTACATTTCATTTAAAACTATGTATTATAATTACGTATTTACTGAGAATTTAATTGTTTACCGAGAGTTGGCCACCTCCTAAACCATGGGGTCCATTTCTCTGCTTTCACCTGAAAAAACTTAAAAGCCAATAAAACTATACGACTCAATGGCGGCGACCGTATCGCTTTTGAACCAATGCGGGTTTCAAAAAAATAAAAATGAAATAGCCGCCTGAGGTCAACACAAAAGCTCTGTTTATACACAGAGCCTGGACGTTATCAATTGAAATATTTACAATAGCTTTGGTAGGTCGTAAAAATTAAATTCCGCATACATTTTTTACCGTTAAAACCGACCGCTGACCCTAAAATAAAAGACCAAACAAATATTGCCAGAGCATTGTGTTTTGACTTTACAAAAAAAAATGCTGTATTTAACAACAAAAAAGAGTAAAAATAAATTAGATGCTATCGACCTTCAATTACAAAGAATCGCACTTTGGTTAACCTGAAATTGGTCTGAAAGGGATTAGGACGCAGAACGCCGACAAAGGAGTGACTGCAATTTTGACACCCCAGAATATGGGAAATGGTTTTAATACAAGAGAAATTTTCGAACGACAGTCATAAAAGCAATTTGAAAGGGATTAGTTCGGTTGCATCCAGCGATAAGAAGCTTTCTGTAATAGTCTGTGGTTCAAAAAAGTGTATACAATAGTGGCACTTACACAATTTTATCGCGAGGCAATCTACAGATACCTGACTTTTTACTTTTCTCCCCATATACCTGAATTTTGCATAATTAGAGGTTTCGCCTCAGCATCTTGAAGAAGCGTCTCGTTATCAGGCAAACAAGAGACCACTCTTATGTAATTGACTCTTGAAAATGTGTATTATGATCAGATGTCTTGAAATTCTCCCCTATTTGCATCCCTCCCTTTGCGCAAATCACATTTGCTCAATGTCTTATGATTCGATGCGATACACTCAAAATGCTGGTGTATAATTTAATAAATTATATTTATTTCCCATATTATTTATCAACTCAACTATGTTGTAATCTAATATTTTTAAACACTCTGTACTCATTGTAAATTAGCGCGTCGCGGAGCGCAATCAACTAACTGAATCAGACTAGTACAAACAATGGTCGACCATCAACATTTCAAGGAACATCCTGTAGCATTTGAAATATTGGATTTATGATAAATAAACTCTCAAACGTCAAATATACAATTTATAACATATATTTGGGTCAATAATATGTTATCTTTAAGTTAGTTATGAATAAAATCATCTGGGTCAATTTATATAGGAATGGGCTAAATATATTTTTCAAGTAGGACTAAATTTCTGAAGCTGGTAGAAATTTTATTTTGAATATTATGTTAATTAAAAATGCCAAATATATGTGCAGAAGCCAAAATATAAAATACATTTTTATATCAATCATATGTAATCAAAAATTGAGTGCAAAAGCATTTATATAAATAGATTGTAAGCTTATTGCTTTAGCTTAAATATTCTAAAAACTGCTTTTGTATCTAGAACCATAATCATTTTTTGAGTCCATGAAATGAAATAAAATATATGTTATTGTAGATAAATTATAAATTTAATAAGGTACCACAAAATATTCACGTTTTTTATTCCTATAAATAACATTTTATTATAAGTCTGCTTTGTGATCTAAAAATTAATATTTAGGTTTCAAATGCTTATATATCATGAACGTTTTAAGTGATTTAGAAATTTAATGCAGCTTAAAAAAGCCTAATTAATAACTATATCATAGTATTGGAAATTTATTATTTTAAACTGTACAGCAGCTGTATTAAAAATATATTTTTGAGTAAATACTTAAAGCGTTGATGTTACATTAAAATATTCATTAATAAATAATAGCTTAAATAGAGTTATCAAGTGTAAATATATGTATGTTTATTTTTTTACTTAACTTTAAATTAATGAAACGAGTATAAATCAAAATCTGTAATTCAGATTTTATAGTGCTTTAATTTTTCATATAAATTAATATGTAAAATATTTTTTCTTTGGATTATTGAAAAACGACTTTAAAAGCTCACATATATTTTTACAGTCTGCCGATTCCCACATGTAACGGTTTCTTCTTATCAAATTATTAATTTCATTTTTCAGATTTTTACCTAAGTAAAGATAAAGCCGATTAAAGTAGTTGGAAAAATTGCAAAAATTCCGACCCCTATTAAATGCTTTCCAAGAAAGCATGTATACATCTGGCATGGACCCACCTTTTCTTATGCAGTAGTATTAATAATGCAATGGTTCTAAAACATTTAAAAATATTAGTAAATTAATCGAGAAATTAAAATTCAAATCTGTAGGTCAGTCATATATATTTTATTAATTATAAAATATTAAGCAGCTTATAATCAATAAATGACAATATGTACGATATAGCTCGATTTTATTTTAATTATTTATCAAATCTAATTTGTAATGATTGATCGGAATTATAATTAAATAATAATCACTAATTCAGATCTCACAGGCACGATAAAAACTGAAAAATACTAGGGAAAATATGGGACTCAAACACAGGCCTTTCAGATTTAAATTATGTCGGGTTCGAGACGCTGTAATGTTTAATTCCAAGGAAAAGTTGTCAACATAACACACGTCTAACACAGCAAAGTATCATTATATACATGACTAATGCATTCATCGAATTATATGTGATTTTAATTATATACACGTGTAACGCATTATTCATTTCATTACATTTTAACTATAAATACGAAATAATTAAATACATGAAGCGATCAGTAGCTAAAACTACAAAATCATACAGTCGTATTATTCACGGAGAATCCTTACTCCCCTTGCTGTTCCATAACGTTCGCCCTTTTGCGACTCTGCACTACAGTCACCAACTATACTCTCGTTCTAGTGTATTGTGATTCAAACCCAAGTCTTTCCGGTATTAGTCAATGTCTTACACCACTACTTTATCGTATATTCTCTTTTTACAATCGAATCAGAACGAGGTTAACTTTGTCTCGTACTGTTTATCTAACAGTCATAACAATTAAAAAGTTGCACTTTGAGTATCTTGAACATTCGTCACAATTGAATTACAAGATACATAAATTTAGTAAGCATATAAAATGTATTTAAAATATTAAATACACAAACTTTTAATTTAAAAAAATTTAAGGCGTTTTTATTTTTAGTCGTTATTGGGTATCTTACCAATAACTAAATATCAAATAGTGCAAAAGTATCGTTAGAAATAAGGTTTGCTATATTGTTAAGTAGTGAATACACGCTTGTGCGGGGTAAATGGGTCGCAAATAGGAGGCGGAGAGCCCTCCGGCGAGCCTCCGTTTCATTGGGCGGCCCTTCGGCGCGTAATCATATAAATCCCCCATAACCTTGGTTTTATAACCATCAGTCCAGTGCCGGTCGGAAATTTGCCACCCCTTTGTGTCCGCGGCCCACCCCTACGGCGGTAATAACGTGTGTACGTCGGCATGTCCCGCTGAGGTTCAACCCTTTCGCAAGATGTTTGGTTTCGGGTGAAGAACTGATTTGGATCAGATTTTCAATGAGTCCCTGCATTGTACATTAGTTTGATTATTAATTACTATATATGGAACATTCAAAACACCTGTGAGTACATTTGTAGTTATAATAGTCTTAAAATCGTGATCTAAATAGAAATAATATCTTTACGTTGTGAAACGAACTTCACAAAAAATTGAGACGCACACCTGTTATTGAGATAAGCGTTAAACGATAATAATGAGTGGGCTTTTACATTTTGTTTTGTTCAACAAACAAATTCTGTGAATTTCAGTCATAGTAGAGACAGCTGATAAATATTTTAATCACAAATTTTTTTTAAAGGCGTAATTTTTTTTGTTGAAAAGAAGCGTCTTATTTTTTCGCATTTAAAAATAAAATAAAGGCGCATAAAAAACCATGAATTTTGGAGCGGTACTAGTCACACGGGTGTATCGAGAGGAAAAACGATTACATTTTTTGCTCAAATATTCTAATGTTTTCTTAAATTAATATACATATAGTTAAAAATCAGGAGAATAATTTGAATAAACGAATATTCGATTGAGAACCCTAGTTACGAATAACTTTTTGATCACAGCTCGTATATATATATAATATACGAAGTGTGAGCAAAAATTTAGCAATAAAAAATATCAAACAGAAAGATGCTAAACGTTAGGCCCAATATAAAAATCATATTGTTAGTTGTTTGTATATAAAAAAGGATTTGCCTAATGCGTATTTTTATTAGAGATGGAAATAGGTTATCGGTGAAAACGCAAAATCAAAAATCGCAAAAATGGCATTTATTTCTACGCTTTCTAAGCTTTCTTTGGTCCGACTCGAGAATAAAAAAGACCCTCCTAAGAAAATTATTGTTACATGCTCCCCTATCCCACGCGTAAGTAGTAAAGATTTTAATAACGGATTTTATTTGGCAGCCCCTGGCCAAACAAGCGAGACTCTCCAGGAATCATATTGAATGTTTGGTATAAAATATGCGTTGGTGTAAAACAAGGCATCGATTTGCGAGTCCACTTGAAGCTGGACTCCCGGGGGTGAAGTGGCAGCACAAAGCGATCGTCCAGCCGAAAAATTCGATGATATGCGATCTGTGCCGGTGCAGCTTAATGCCAAGCACCCGTACCACCCCCAGACCTACTACAACCCCAATCCCACTAGATCGATCAACCATAGGTGCTTTTGTTGCAAAACCGGAATACAACAAACTACACATGATTTTTAATTTGAATTTAAATTTTTAATTTGGAGAGTACTATTTTGACAGTATGTATTTAATAATTTTATTCTTGTTTATAACAAGAGTGCAACGTATTCCTATTTGTAATAAAATAAAAGCGCTACTATTGCTTTTACCCTATAAGACAAAGCATTTCAAACCTTTCAAATAAAATCCTAAAATATATTTACTTTGTGTATTTTTTTATAAAAATATTGCTGTAGTGATTTTTTCTTATTATGAGTTAATATAAATCATAGTATATATTTTTTCTTGAGCTTAGGATATTTCTTTTATCATTTTATCTTCATAATAATAGACGATTATAAGTTGATTTATACTGTACGAAGTAATTAATCGTAACATTCGTTCTAATACGTCATATTTTACGACTCCCTTCGGCGGTGGGTAGGTGGCGTCATATTTTTCTTTGCAATTGAATTTGTTGCTGCCCCCTCTGAATAAGGTGGCACATGTGGTGCCGCCGATGGGGTTCCGACCCTTAATATTGCAGCCGAACTCGGTCTTTTGTAGAGGGTTAAAAAGCTTCCGAACGGGTTACAACTTTTGCATTTGGTGAAAGAGAAAAAAAAGTACAATATATAAAACTCTTTTCGTAGCTCGATACTTATATTTATATTTTTGTTAAAATTTAACACTTATTTCGCTTTTGCGTGACGTTGATTAACTTCAATACATTTTTCTGTTTTCAGTGACATATAACATACTATTGAAAAAATCTTATGTACAATAGTTTGTTGAATTCTCAGTAATTTTACGTTGTTCGTCTGTTCCTACCAAAAATTTATTTTCTAGAGTATGATTATATTTATCAGATAACAAAACCATTTTATTTATCAAAAAAATATTTCCGGTAGTAACAGGCGATCAATGTGAGATTTCTGTGAATTCAAAGCTCTGTAAACGCAAATATCTTTTAAACCAAACTTTAGTTTCAATGAATCATTAAGATTTTTAGACCTGATTTTATTTTTTGTATATATCATATACACTGATTTTGAACAGACTTTTGATATGGTCTGCTATGCCTTAATTCTTAAATGATCGATACGGTTAAATTTTTTTAATCATATATTTCAAATCGTCGCCAATGTGTTGATATGGGACACATCAGTAAATCTTTCTCTAATAATGTTTCTTCTGCTCATTAATAATATCATTATTAAGTTATTCGTAAATCAAAATTTTTATTTTTCGCCGATAGCCTTAAAGTATTACTTAAAATAAATTACATTATATATATGTGCGTGGTCATCCGCTAATAAATTACCATTATGCTTAAAAAATATCATTTTAAAGCAAAAATACACCTTATATTTGATTATGAAATATATAACGATGTTCTTTATCGCATAGAGGTTGTATTCTTAATTCATATATATTATTGTTTCATACTTCAAAGAAATAAGTCTTAATATTTAAAAATATGATAATATGTAGGGCAAAGGTCAGTGAAATATGGAGGATGATTAAAAATTTCCATACCTAATTAATACATTTGATTTTACAATAATAAATAGTAGAGTCTCTAACATATATATTTGAGTTTCAATTCTTCATATACATACTATTTATGAAAAAATAAAATTTGTTGTTTTGTAAAATTGCGAAATAATTCTGCCTCGACTTGTTTCAAAGATAAATTAGTATGAGTTTTTAATGTTTTTGTCTTTTATCTAGAGTTCTGGATTGCGCAAAATATACAATATAAAAAAATGCAATTTTATTATAAAGTTAATTAAAAAACACATTTATAAATCACTAGCTGTCGGTACCTCACTATCATGAGGTACCGCATCTAGTGAGTTTATGTATGTACCGGACCCTCAACTTCTTGGATTTAATTATTGATATAAAATATTTTAACTATTTTGTAGCTATTCTCAATATGGTGAATTATAAATGAGGTAATGGCATTTCTACATATTTTATCGATATTCACCGCTTAGGTTAGTTATACTAATAATTTTATTTAAAATTTAACAAATTTACTGACATTTCAACATTAAATTTTCCACAATTAAAACCATATTGTTTAATTCATTTACGCCAATACACCCTATACAGAAAAATATATATTAGCAAAATACAAAAAAAAAATATTTTCACAAAAACAATTAAATTTAATTATAATGATCTTATATATACTATACATATATAATTGTTAGACCACAAGGTGCCCACACAGGATTATAATTAATCAATACTATCTGACAGGTTGTTAAAAAGTCTCTAACATAGATAGTGATACCGGGAGATTATCAACTCTAATCGTAAACGGAAACCCGGCCGCTGTTGTCGATCGTGACGGCTTAGGTCGAGAACGGAGGTGGAACAATTCTTTAGTAACTGTTATAAAAAATATATTTTTATAACATTGTATATGCTTAATATATTACAATGTAAAACATTTATTATTTAAATAATATTATTATTAACATGTACATAACATCTTATTTAATTTATAAATATTAAAAAAAAAAATTATTTTTATTATAAGTTAAAAAAGCCATAGCCAAAAAAATATATTGTTGAAAAAATTCTAATGCTGTGATCGCATTGGAGTAATGAGATTCAATTGCGAAAGGAACGTAGCAGGTGGTAGTAAATTACATAAGCACGTGATAACTAACTCGAGGCAAGGACACATCGTGATTGCCATATAAAGCAAGTAATTTATAAAATAATAATGCATAAAAAAAACATTCGAAATTGATTTGTCGGGATTGTTCCCTTTTTCTCGGGTGTCCCACCCTCGCTCGCCCGCTACGGGATCATATATCATAATATTATACCGATTTCGTCCCGCGTCATGCCGCACCGTACTACGCAAATCTGGGCACGGCCCCCACTTTTTTATGACGTGTACACACGCGGAAGGGTATAAGTACATGGACGGATTTATCCTCGAACCTGTCAAATTTGCGACATTCGACCCCCTCCCTCTCAGCGGCGTTCGGCAAGACGCGAAATATGTCCAATGGCGAATTTTGCAGGCACACACGGATGGATATATAATTGGATAATTGGCTCAGCGAGTGCAGTCGGTAAAAAGTGGTCGTCGACTCTCCTAATTGGCAGGGGATCGTCGGCGTGACCAGCTCGCAGAGTTTCACGCACCGCTGGCCACGGACGCCATTGTTATCTTCAGACCGCGGCGCGTGTGGCGCATGCCTAATGAACACGCATCGGTCGGGCGCTGGTCGGGTGAATGCTGCTTTATATTTTACAACTTTTATTATAAAATTGCAAATTTGAAGCAAATTATTGTGAATGATATATGAAGACCCTTGTATCACAAAGCGTAAGCAAAAAGTCATCCATAAGCAACCCTCAATCATTCTTCTCAAGTTACCAGTAGGTTTTGCGATAATACAAGTGTTGCAATCCCTAGTTATTAGCAACATTTAGCAATATTACCGACCGAGCATTTCTATGCTAAAGCAGACTCGCGCACATCCTTCTTGATTAACTTTCTTCAATTTGAAGTTCAAGTAGATTCTGTCTGTTATATATTACAAAATACCACCTAGTATCTCTTCTCGAGAAAAATGCCAGATCGAGAATTTTATTTGCTAAAAATTAAATTTGTATGAACATTTTTGAATGTTTTAAAACCGCTGCATAAGAAAGGGTGGGTCCGTTATAGATGAAATATGCACGCTCTCTTAGAGGTCAACAGTATTTATATAGTACAAATTATTTACGATTTTCTTAACTTTACTTACAAATATCGACCTTATCGTTTCTTTGGTAATCTAAATACATCAATTCTAATCACTACATTATTAACCCTTTGGGATAAAGTGTTAAAAATAAAAATTATCGTAGAGGTCACAAAGTCTTATATTTGTTGTTTTAAATTAAGTGAAATTTTATTTTTAAAATATGTATATTTGGTGATTTTAAACAAGATTTTTTTTATCTTATGGTACGCGATTCACAGTGTGACGATTACTGATTTGTTCATAATAAGAACGAATTTCATTTTTGGTTTATCTAATATAAATCTCAAAGATGTTTCGCTGTGTTATTATATAATTTTTTTATTGATAATTTAATTCATTTTTTAACGAATGATATTTTTTATAAAATATTGAAATGTTTTAGAATGATTCATTAATATTTATATTATTTATAAATGAATTATATTGTATATATGTTAATGGTTAGAAAAACTCAAATTTTCGATTGCATAAATTTATTAATCAATAAATTTCATATATATATATATTTATCTATATTTATATTCTTCATATACGTATATTCATTTTTCTCATATTTTATACAAGTCTTGTTTAATTTACAATACCATCATCGCACTACTATTTTACAATACAGTTTATCATACATACGAAATTATGTATCATACACAATTTACACATATTTGTACTATTCACATATATTTCAAGCTAAAACTTTACAATCGATCACGCGACTCAATCGCCGATCGACAATTCGTACACACACGAATATCATTAATTTAATATAAAAATTTGGCGGCTTATACTTTACAATATTGCTTAATTACAATCGTCATATTAAATAATATTTACATCAATTCTTACCCTGTTATCGTTAAACTATAAAATTTAAACCATTTTCGATACGTATAAACTAGGTACTCATTCGTTGTTCGATGGGCAATTTCGTTTTCGAGGACACTTAAAACTTCAAAGTGAATTGGTTTAATTTTCTACGCACACTCGATGCACTTTTGCCTCATAATTGCGTGCGCGTTGTCAAACGCAATTCACTGACTATTCTGCAGTGGAGGCTCGTGAGGTTGATTTCTTAAAAATACCCATAATTTATCTACTCGTTATAGATACATATTTTATGAATACTATGCAAATAGTTTTTAGAGTATAACTAAGCTGCGCCCCCTCACGAGCCGTCATTGTTCTATCGTGTCGTATGCGTACAGTGCAAATAATTAATTTGGCCGCACCGAATGCGCCGCCGTTTTACCCATAGAACAAAAATCTATAAATAATAATTTAATCCCTCTCGCAAACTATTTACAGCACACGTGCATACATCACGCGGCATTATCGGCTTATCCGGAAAATAACGGAAAACCGGATGGCCGCTATTTACAGAACATATTAAAACCGGGCGTGTGATTCTGTGCGCCATTAAAAAATGATGGGAATGTATTACATATATATGGTGTATTTTATTGCACAATTTTTAAATAATCATCATCAATAATTAATATGGCCGCCAAACTGTTTTATGCGTCGAAACAGAAGCTGATATTTTAGTCGACGTTGGACTCGCAGAACCTCCTCTTATTTTACCGGTGGAATTTTTTAATTTTGGTTTGTCTTGCACTGTAGAATCTGGATGTTGGATCTCTCGCGGTTCGATTTTTCTTCTTTTAGCGTCTCTCTCCAGGAGCTCTAAACTTGCCGTTCGCGCTGGGTGGAACGCAGATTTGACTACTTCTATGGTTTCATCTTCAGAGTCTTCACTCGAATTGGCGTCGTTCGTTGAATTTATCTCTTTATCGGGACTTTTAGATGGCGCTGGAGGCGTGACGCTCTGTCTGCTGCTCGTGGGAGATAATCGCACACTTAGCGCGTCAGCTGATGAAGTGTTGCTCTGGAAGGATCTGCTTAAATTTGTGAAAGTGTCGTAAGGATTGAGTCCGCTTTGATGCAATGATTTCATGGTTAAGTCTGTGGGGTGCGGCGCGAAGGGTAGTAAGCCACTCGGAGGTAAGAAGGCACCGGGCGGCGGCAGCAAAGCTGAAGGGTTGATTCCAGTAGACGCCAGAGAAAAGAAATCAGCTCCTGGCACAGCCGGGGAGCTTCCAGGCAATGTGGCCGGTGATCCTATAACAAAAAAAAGATTTTATTGGACATTGATCGAATACGTATGGCAAAAAGTGGGTGGGTTGTATATATGAGTTATCTCCCCGACACGCGGTCTGGCAACAAATCAACGTTGAAACATTTTCAATGTCCGTTTTTCGATTTATGTTTGTCACGGCGACGGACATATGCACGTCCCGGACACAAAAACCATGACGGCCACCATCGACGGACGTCGTGCATAATCCATAAGCAGGATGCACTGGTATGCCGATCGCAAGGGTCGGAAAAATGATGGCCGGATGAGCGGACAGCGTCTCGGGACCGGAATATATGTAATATATCTCTTTTTATGTGATGTTGAATTGCAAAAAAAAATACAATGGGATATCGATGAGATGATCTTCTGCCAATCTTATTTGTTAACAAATATATTATACCTTCATAATCATTGTAAAGAAATAGTTTGGCTAGATATGTTTTGGCCATGGAATTTTATATATGTTGATTATAAAATAGATCAAAAAACATCAAATATAAAATATTTATAATCTTTCGAATGGTTTGATAAATGTTTTTTCATTAATTGGATATATAATAATAATAAAACCACCCGCTCCAATTCTAGATTTTCCAACATTCTCAGATGAAAATAGGTGTTTAAAACAAAGAAAATGTATTAGTTTTATAATAGTTAATATTGTATATTACAAAGATAAAAACACTTGATTATAAACGAAAAGATATTTACCTATATATTTTTTTTCAATAGAGTCTCGTTTTTTAGTTTGCAATGATTTTGTATTTTATAATTTTGATTATATTTAATAAGGTATTATTTTAGATTATAAAAGTAACTAAAATTAACATTTTGTAAAAAAATCTATTGCAAAATTTATAGTACAGCAAAATCATTCTTTGATAATTATAAATTTATTTTTATGCTTTAAATGCCTCAATGTAATATAATGAAAACAAAGGTTAACTGCGTTCTTATATTATCATTTAACCAACTTTCTATGTAACAGTAATTATATGCTGTGCCAAATTTTGTAGTATAGTAAAATATTTTTTTTGCCATTTGACAAAATTCGTGCAATTGTGATATTTTTGACCTTCTTTTCTAATTCAAAGGTACAATATATTAAGAACGGAGGTACAATTTATTATTGTTATTTAACTAAATTCTGTATTAAACTTTTTAATATAGCACATTACTTGCTCTTTCACAAAATTCGGGCAATTGTAATATTTTTAACTTCGAATGCTTTTAAGTATTTACTAAGAATAGAGGATAACTATTTAAATATATTATAATTCAACCGAATTTCTATGTAATAATAATAATGTATTGTAACAAACATTATAGTATTGCAAAATCATTCCCTTACCCTTAGACAAAATTCGTGCAATTGCGATAATTTTGCCCTTCTTTTTTACTAAAAATGCCTTTATGTAAAATAATAAAAATGGAGGATAACTATTTTTTATAATAATTTAATTAAACTCACATATTATGGTAATTATGTGCTGCTTTATAAAATAGCAAAATCATTCCTAGCCCTTCACCAAAACTCGTCAAATTGTGATAATTTTGCCGCTTTTTATGCTGAAAATGGCTTTATGTTACGGATGATAACTATTTTTTTATTATAATTAAATTAAATTCATATGTAATAGTAATAATGTGCTGTACCAAACTTTATAGTATAGCTCAGGGGTCGGCAAAGTGCGGCTCCGGAGCCGCATGCGGCTCTTTGGCTCCTTGAGTGCGGCTCTGGCACAAATATCCACGGGCCCGGGCGCTAATTCTGGTCGAGTGTCCTTTCCATGCAACGTTGAATGTGTACGTGAGCGTTGACGTAGTATCTGTTTCGTCCGATAGGGGCGCAGCGCAGCGTAGTAGTATGACAGCTGTCAATCTGCGTACTTGGCGGTTACAGACGGGGCCAAAAGTATGACTGGCGTCAGAAAAGGGTTTGTTGCCATTTTGAAAGAAAAAAATAATTACGAGATATTGGTTTATCATTGCATTATTCACCAAGATGCGCTTTGTGCGCAGATATTTCCGGAAGAAATTAGTAAAGTTATGGGATTAGTGATCACGATCATCAACTCCATTGTAGCTAAAACTCTTAATCATCGTCAATTCAGAGAATTTTTAGTTGAAATGAAGAGTGAGTACGCTGATTTTCTGCTTCATAACAAGGTTCGATGGTTATCAAGAAAGAACGTTTTAAAACACTTTTGCTCAAGATTTTGAAAGGGAAACATTGTTTCACTTTCCGAGCCTGCTGAAGCATCGCCAAGAAAATAATTCCTCTATTGACAAACACCATTTCAAAACAACAATTTTAAATATGAGGAAAGCATTTCTCAGCAGGTTTCAAAGTGACCTTAGCATTCGACAAAAATCTTCTCAATGCTACAATAAACTGAGTTGAAATTTTCTCCTTTTGGCATTGACATTAGTAACTTTGAAATATAATTGCAGGATTTAAAAAACAAGAAAATATGGAGCTCCAAATTTGAACGTCTTTGTATTGATTTGGAAATATCGGAGAAGAACGAATGTGATCTTAGTTCACAACACAAGTGGTCTGCTTTGTAAGACCTGGAGAATGAAGTCATGATCATTTTCAACGTTTGGAATAGTATTCCTGACTCTTAAGATCCGCTGAAAAAGCTTGCGTTTGCTGTTCTTTCCCTTTTTGGTTCTACATATTAATGCGAACAAACCTTTTCAAGCATGAACTTTATCAAGAGTAAACTGAAAAGTTGTCTTATTGATGAGAACCTGGAATCATGCCTAAAATCAAAAACAACAACATATAAACCTGACTTACTGAAACTTTCCAAGGAGATGCAAGGACATTGTTTGCATTAAGTGTTTGTCAGTCATTGTCATGATTTAAATTTATGGATACCTTACTTTCATATTATTGTTTATCAACTAATAAATCTTTATTAAGTGTGAAATCAAGTTTTATTCAGTGTACCTGTAATTTAATGAAGGTTTAAAATTATAATAAAGGTTTACTAAATTAAAAAACAGATTTGGCTCTCAGAACTATTTTGAATCGTTGTAATGTACATATTTGGCTCTTCGGCCAATAAGTTTGCCGACCACTGGTATAGCTTAATCATTACTTGCAATTCGAAATTCGTGCAATTATAATATTTTTTACTTTTTTTATCCTGCAAATGCCTTTATGTAATATACTATGAACGGAGGATGCATTATGAATTTCAAATCTATTTATATTTTTTTAATTAGTAAGTTAATTTATAAACATTTCTTAATTTGATTGTATTAACCTAGAAGTGAGTTAATTTTACTTATTTTTTCATAATTATTTGTTATTATTTATTTATAAATATAGAAAAAATCAGTGATTTTTTCTATATTTATACATAAATATTGCTCTGAATTATTGAAAATTTTATTGCTTTGAATTATTTTATTATTTTTTGTTATTTTTATGTTTTTATTAATTTCATTAATTTATTTAACATACATATTAATTATATATTATTCGGTTTTGTGGATTTTTTTATATCAATACATAGGCTTTCAATATTTTTTTAAAAATTAATATTAAATATTTTTTGTAACGTTAATTTATTTCATACTCTTTAATTTATTGCTATTATTTTCTGTAGAAATCATTTAAATTAATTGAAATATATTTATTATTTATTCAGTTATAATATGTAAAAATAGTAACTATTTGGGTACCTCAAAACGGTGGAAAATCGAAAAATCGTACATGTACTGCGATTCTCCTCAAAGTGTTAATGCTATTAATATTATAATAATTTTTTATGTACATTTATCACAATATATTATTAAGCATAAAATTGTCAAATAAAAAAAATGCTGATATCTTTCATTGATAACATAAAATAAATATTATTACAGCTTTTAATCAATACGACCCATCTCAATTTATTTTTAATATTAATCACCATAATTAATGAAGAGGAATATAAAAAAATACTATCTTGAATAGAAAAATTAATTTAAAAATTAATTATATAATATATATTTTTGCTTGGTAGGTGGTTATCAAAACTTAAAGTCGTATTGGATAATAAAGCATTAATTTAAAAGTAAAAATATATTTTTTTACATGCTTACGACCGGAAATCACGATAAACGCCCCCGCGATGACGTCACTATGTATTTACGTTCGTTCGAGAATGCATTATTTAATCATTAATCCCTATATTTATCCGTGAGATTAGGGAAATTTAATAGAATTTAATTTGTGACGATCGATCGAAATAATAATTATTTAATAATTACTAATTCCGATCTTATAGAAATGATAGAAATTGAGGAACGCAAGCATATATGTATATAAGATTCAAACCAAGGTCTTTTAGGTATTACACTTAGTCTACCGAGCTGATCAAATATGGTCGCATTTATATTTTTTTCTTTATTAGACAACAATATATTTCCCACAAAGAAAAGATAAATAGATTTATATATAAAACTAGATGCACGATTTTGTAATGCAATCTATTGTTTAGATGACACCTTTTCTCGTACAAGATATTCTGCCTTGAATAATTTATTTATTTAAAAATAAGTAAGTTACTTTTAAAAAAATGTTATTACAGTTTATGGATTTTCTTGTTACAGTTGATTCTATTTTATAAACGAATTAAATACAATATTTAATAAATATTAAAAATATTGTACGATAGTAATGAATGTTTGGCAAAAGTTGAAATTAAATATAAAAAACAGTATTTTCTATGTTTCTAATTAAAAATAAGAAATAATGTCTAGATTCAAATTTATACAGTAGCGTTTCATTAACTTCCCTTGCATTGTATTATAATGTTTGCCGTCCTGCTCTGTCTGATACATTTTCTCATCCCAATGGCGTAAGATCAGATTTAAAATCTATTAAAGCGCCACTATTCGAATTTATGGCAGATTCAGCATTATTGCTTTTTTCCCGTTTGCAACAAAGCGCATAAACGACACAAGGTCTTAGCGTCAGAGGGTTGCTTATTAGCTCGCCCTAAGCCTGGCCGTAGGGCCAAATGAACCACGAGGGGGTGGTGGATAGATGTAAGGGGTGCATAATTGCAGCGAGATCAGCGAACACGTTTTACTTACTGAGGGTGGCGCATTTCGGAGGCATCGTCGGATTACCAGATCGTCAACTCAAATTGATAAAATTAAAAAAAATCCTCTATTTTTTTTTTATTTATAAATAACGTGGAAAAAAATATGGCGGAAAATATAGACGTATGTTTGTGCGCGCGATCGGCATTAAAAGGGATCAGAGCGAAAAATTTAAACCCTTTCCGAAAGCTTGTTAGCTTAATTAAGCTTTCGCAGCAGACCTTGGTTAACTTTTCATCCACTTTCGCGGTGGGGAAAATAAATGGAAAATTCCTCATTCGCCATTAAATGGCCGATATTAACGCCGAGGGTACGGACCTCAAACAATGGAGCATGTGTGTTTTCAAAATTGACGTCGTTCTGACGGTTGACAACGATCGTATTGAAATTATTTTTAAGAATTGAAATACATGTTACAATAAACACTCAATATGTAAGTCTTTAAATATTACTTATGTTTTTAGAAATATGTGCTAATACATTGTAGAGCTTGGATAACAATAATAGATTAGCACATAAAAAAAAAATTTGAGACCAGTTGAAATTGAGCAAATTTGCAAAATATTATTTTTGGAGCTATTAACACGTATAGTCTTATTATATTTTCATTGGTTGTTTACAATAAGGTCTTGTTTCTTATTAAAATATTTTTTTTATATGAATCACTAAATATATTTATGTACGTGCATTACAATTACTAACATTTAAGTTTGGTTACATTTGTCTATCGTATGATCTAAAACATCTGCTTTGTTTAATTTTTCTCCAGTTCTTTTACATAACATAAGAAAAGTTACCATATAATAGTTTCTATTTGATATGGCACACTAAGTCAACTTCGTGACGATTTTTTTATCCGTCAATGCAAATATTATTTTATTATTGTTTGTTTACTTATATGTTACAACTTCTCTATTGCATCTTTTTTATTGCATGTGTTTGATCCAACTAACTAGCTAAATATATATTTTTTTAAAAAGGTAATGTTCAGCAAGTAATATATAATAGTAAGTGTAGAATTGACAGGATGATCCTATTCGAATGTCATATGTTGCCAACACTGTAAATCAGACAGCTGTCAATAATCACGCGGATTCAAAGTGTAAAATGCAGGGTCGTCGTTCTAAATTTTTTCAGGAGAAGGGTTAAAGTTGGTTAGTCAGTAGTTGTATTTTTAATACTTCGTTTTCATAACATTTAATTGTAGGCATTTTTCTAGGTAAATTCAAGTGGGTTCCTCCTTCGTAGTGGAAACATTAGCCGTCGCAATGGGAACATTCCCACTGTGACGGCGCCGACTCGATTTTATTGCTTTTGACGTGAATTTTTGCTTTCTGAGAAGTGATACTTATTTTTGCGCCCTCCTATTGACCGAAATTCTGTTTAAATATACTTTGATTAGCCCTCTTGTGTTATAAGTCCATAGTAATATCAATAAGAATAGCTATAATATTTTTAAAATATAGTGTAATATCGAAATGCAAACAAACTATGGATCAATATGTGAGATGCGATGTCTGCTTATTTTTCCCTGAGTTGGCTTAGTTTATATTTTGAACTTGACCTAATGAAAGTTCTAAAACTACAATTATTTTTAGAACTTTCAATAGGTTAGGTTTGGGTTTGAACATCAAATGGACGTTTCGTAACCGGCAAATTGAGTTTTATAGACATTTTAGAACAGCATATTAGCATCAGTTAAATTATATTTTTCCTAGTAGAGATATATAGTCATTGGTGAAAATGTATTTGGTGAAAATGTATACTAGTGAAAATATAACTTTACCAAGAAATACACATTCAGTGTAACATTGGATATAAAAGTTCTAAAACTACAATTAATTTTAGAACTTTCAATAGATTAAGTTTGAGTTTGAACAGAAAATGGACGTATCGCAACTGTCAAATAGTGTTTCATAGACATTTTAGAGCAGCATTTAATTTCTCTAGCGCCTATATAACTATACTGAAAAATAACATTCACTGTGACATTTATACATCGCATGTGAATAAATAATACGTAAAAAGTTAAGAGCATATAATTTTACTCGCACCTTCCAAATAAATTATATTTTCACTGGTAAAAATACATATCTACCGGTGAAAATGTATTCCGATATAATTTCACTGAAATGACATTTAAAAAAATACGTTTCGAGATAGATTTTTATTGAGAGAACCCGACAATTTCTGGTTTAAAAGTTTAGAACCAGGGACGTCATTTTAGCTTTTACAGTGGTGGAGGGGGGGGGGTAATTTAACCAGTCAATGGTCGTTCTTTTAATATTTCGATTTTATTAAAATTCATATGCATTTTTCTGGCAAAATTCAAGGTGGGGGGGGAGGCAACTGGCTGCCAATATCATGCAATTTTACGCTGTTAGAGCCTGAAATGTACCAAAAAGTCGTAAAATGCTGCTGCAAAAGGTCCAATAGCGGCCATTTCATTGATATTATTTTTTATAATTAATAAATTAAATTAGTTAGAAATTATTAAATCTTTATACCTTTATATATTTATAGAAGTATCTCTGAGTAACTAATGAAATAAAATACTGGAAATTTTATCATCAAGTCGTTTAAAATGGCTTCAAAACATTAAAAATATATTAGATATGAAATAGATGTCTTTGGACTTGCAAAGATTAACATAAAAGTTAATTTTTGTAGCGAAAGTAGTATAAATAATAATTTATTTTTTATATTACGTATGACGCAAAGCTTTCCTAAGATTTCCACAATGTTATATTATGATCGATCTGTAAAATTATAGCCCGATATTAAGGTTTTAAAAACACATAATGATATGGTGATACGGTTTTATTAAGAAATAGGCTTCTTAATAAATTTTATTGAAAAAAATGATGGTAAATACTACAAAATAATAGACGTTTAAGTCTTACAAATAGCGCATTTAAAAGTAGCCCCTCGTGTTATTTCGTTATTGATTACATCAAAGTATTTAATTAGGTTAAATAAATTAAATATATAGTACGTCTAGCCAGTGTTGAATACGTGTATACGTGTGTTCCAGCAACGAGCTCCGCCAGTTTTATACCTCAGGTGTAAGTGAGGTCCACTCTATATTATCCGGGCGTAGAGAGCCCCTGACCAGAGGTTATTCGTTCGTTTTTCACTCCTTTTTCCCCAGTCCTTTCACACAGGTATTGAAACGTGAACCTCCACCTCTTTGCCACCCACAGCACCACACGGACTCTCCACAAACTTTTTCTATGCGCAAAGCAACACGGCTCTTACCTCTCTCTGGACCTGCACTTGAGTGCATCACTGCACACACATACACAGTTACATTTTAGTCATATGTATTTTTTTGCACATCATACATACGCTGAGTTCGAGCGCCGTTTCCATAGAGACCGAAACCAAAAAAAGTATCGCGATGTCTTTATACAACGCGATACCGCCTTTGGCTTTCGGAAAAAATCCTTTGTTCAATCTAAAAGTCTAGAGAGCGCTGCTTTCGATAAAAAAGTAGTGAAAAACGCGTATCGAACAATAATGAAAATAAAACTAAGAGCGTCCCTCATTTGTGCACTTTGTATTCTTTTTGAGAATACTTGAGCACGACGGGCCGTAACGGACAAGTAAAATAACACTGTGTGACTCACCCCTGATAATGGGGATGAAAGGGATGCTAACCCTGTAAAAGGGAAGCTGTTGCATGCCCTCCCGGTGTAGTGCGGTCCCTCAATCCCACCCCCTTGGTGTACCTCACTTCGAATGTGTGATTTAGCGCCGACATAAATTATAATATACTATACAATATCGTTTTTGTAAGTTAATACATAATTTAAAGCAATGGCAGTATTTTCTATAATAAAAACAGTATTCACAGAGCAAATTGGACTTTCAAATTTAAAAATACTGATCGTTATGATGAAAAGTATGATTATATATTGAACGAAAAATCTGTTCTCTATACATACTACCTAGTATACGAGTTTTTTTTTGCGAAAAAAAAAACACAAAAATTAAATTGCTGATTTTTTTGTAAAAACGCTATATTTTTTTGTCAAGTTTTTAAATAAAAAAAAAACTGGATGTAGAAGAAGTAATTTTTAAGAACTCGTACGATATGAGCAGATCTATTTATTGTAAATAGTTTTAATGAATGTTGATTAAAATGATTTGGCATAAAATTGTCAAAAATAATTTGACTTTTCCTTGCCAAATACTACCACAGTTTTCCGCAATTTTTGATAAAAGCAAATTTCAAAACATGTAGCTTAACAAGCCAGAACTTTCCGGAACGCCGTTCAAATTTAAAAATATGTTTTATTCTTTGTTACATTATACGGCGTTTGCCAAATATGTTGCAACCATGTAAACACAATCAACAACTACTTAATAAGTGAAGAGAATCTAGACTGAAATCAATCTGTGAATCACAAACATCTGTTTTGTTTATTTTAAACTATTATTACTGCATAAAATAAATAGCGACATGCGCGTCATAGCTCGATTTTATTTTAATTATACACTATTAATTATTCATCCGTGAGATTTGAGAAATCTAAAATGATAAAAATCATTACTTCCTAACTCTCAGACACGCTAAAAAAACAATATAGTTTTGGTTAGTTCTAAAACGTTTTTTGCCGGCAAATGTCAGTTGAGACACCACTTGTCAGCAAGTAGATGTTCTAAGGTTATTTATATAACTAATTAAATACTTTTGCGACAATAAGACAGATTTAATAAATTTTAGCAAGCTATTCAAACCTAAGCCTAACATATTTTTTCACTGCTGATAAAAACGTAGTATAATATCTTTATTTTTTTCTTGCTAACCAATATTAAAATGTCAAATCATTTAATTACTTCTCAAAAACATTTGGATTTAAATGGGATTCGAGCTCAGGTCAGTAATGAAAATAGTTTGCGCATCACTGGTCTATAGCCTGACCATTTTTTTTAAATGTACGTGTATTAAAATAAATTAAATTAAATACGGCTAGACCATTCGGTATATATTAAGTGGCATTAAAAAAAATATTTCCTCATCTAAAGGTATCTGAGAAATGACTATTTAATTTAATCTTTATGATCATATGTTCATTGTTTGCTAATTAATCTGGAAATGCACTGTGGATGATTATATTGTACAAATGTCATAGTTCAAAACAACTCTTATGGCAAAGCTTAATCCAATCATTAAGTATATGTTTATATAACACATAGCTGTGTTAGGATCTCTCCGCAGCTAAAGGGCCGCTTTTAAACCCGTTATTGAATCCGAACGCGCGTCAAGATTTCTTGTCAGCGTTTCCCAAAACGTTCATTAAGCATACACGCGAAATGAATCGTCATGTAGGTATGTGGGGCCCGGAATAATAAACGAGCGAGAGACTATCGATTCCGTGTGGCCGGGCCGCGGGTCATAACTCACATCCCTCACGGGGCGCAAGTGGGTACAAGAGTGTAAAGCGAAACACTTCCCCGGGGTGGACACGGCTTTTTCATTTTGCACTTACCCCACGACCGAAACCGCCGCCCCCCTATTCCGGCCGCCCGGATCGGTGCCGCATGACACGGTCGATCTTTCATAAATAATCGCGACGTGTGTACCGCCGCCGTGAATGTGTGTATGTGTCGGGGGGTCTGTGACTGATTTGGCAGTTGACAACGTTTGTAAAAAAAAACCCGGTGAGTTACACGATAATGCATTATTGAATGGTTATCTGTCTATCAAACGGGGCTTAACAAGTGTTTGTACTAATTTACTTAATTGAGATGATCTTACCTTTCATCAGTGAGGGGTGTATCGCAGAAGGTGGCCTGATCTGCAGCGGCTGTCTGAAGTACTCAGGCAAGTAGGCGGCGTTCATATACGCAGCGTCCAGCCACCCGGGTGGTAACAAGAATGGACTGAACGCTCCGGGATGACCGTAGCCAAAATCTGAAAACATCACTATTCATCATTAGTGTGAACGCGGCATAGTGCTATTATAGTTATACGGTCGGTTGCTTCGTTTATAATAAAAGCGAGTTTTATAGCGCGCATCAAAACGTAGGTATAAACACGCGCAAACTGCGAGCAAAAGACCGCCGACAGACATAAAGACGTTTCACACGATCAACAAACGAGTGCGAGCGTAAACAATCAGTTGTGATAAAACCTAACATTTGTCGAGCTTAAGTTGCATAGCATTGTTTAACGTTTTGAAAAATCAAACAAATCTACTTTATTGCGAATCGCGCACAACATCGCATTACATACTCCCCACCATTAAAATCACATTACACCAGTGAATGTTAAATATTTTAATAGATACATTCTTAGATTTTTAAGGTGGTTCAACTCACATTAATAATGTGCTTAACTATATATTATTTAGCATAGGAGCTCGCATGTCGCGCTTGGCAATCGCTGTCCGTACGAAAGCGCCGTTAAAAAAGCAGAGCTCAAAGAAGTATGCTTCGGTAAACAGTGTTTTACTGCGTCCTTTTGAACGGCGCCGCGGTGTTTGTTTTATCAATCCTCGCTCAAATATCATTACCGCCATGGGGAACACCGCCGCGGCTTCCCCTCGCTCTGTTTGTTTACCCGTCTTGGCTACCGGACGGAGCGCATGTGTGCTGTGTGCGCGTAGATAGAGCTGTAGCCAAGCTTTTGACAATCCGACACCGCAATTGCGAATCGAACGCGAAAGATTTAATCAAGAGTATCGATCGATAAATGGCACACAGCGTAAGAAGATACTAATGCAGACTGAACTTATGGATTTTCTTAAGCTGTAATTGTTTTTAAACGATTACAGTTTATTAAAAGTAAGCAAGAATAATCTAAGATATCTAATATAAAGTATGGGAATGGAGACAAATTCCCGGGGCCCGACTCTGGAAAAGCCAGCCGAGAGGTAGGATGTAGAAAGAGGGGCCAGACTCTGGAAAAAAATCATAGAAAAATTTCAGGTTTAAGTTCATTCAGCCTTTTTTATACATACAATAAATAAAAGAAGCGGAACATTGCCTTCAAAAGCATCCACCTAAGGAAGAAACAAAAAGAAAACGAAAAATCAACAACAACATCAGCTGAATTATATAAATTTAATGTTTTTATATATTGTATTATCGGTAATTTAACAACTAGATTTAATGCAGCAAAATAAATAAATTATATAACCAATTTCATGTTGTTATTCCTAAATGAAAATCTAGAAAAAACAGTTCAAATTTGTCCTAAAAGTATTTTTAAAATATATCATTTCAGTAAAATTATACTGGAATATTTTTTCACCAGTAGATACATATTTTTAGCAGTGAAAATATAACTTATCTGGCAGGTGCTAGTAAAATTATATGATTTCAACTTTTTATATGTAGTAATATATATATTTACATACTTATGATTATTTATTTACATCCGATGTATAAATGTTACAGTGAATATGTATTTTTTGATAAAGTTATATTTTCACTAGTAAATTACAAATAAATTTTTATCAGTAAATATATATTTCTAATAGCGAAAATATAATTTAACTGATAAGCGCTAATATGTTGCTCTAAAATATCTATGAAGCTCAATTTGACAGTTGCGAAACGTCCATTTGCTGTTCAAACCCAAACCTAACCTGATGAAATTTCTAAAACAAAATATAGTTTTAGAACTTTTATTAGGTCAAATCCAAAATACAAACTAAGTTAATTTATTCTCATGAGAAAATAAATGTAAGAAGTACAGACAAACGTCGTATTTCACATGTTGCTCCATATTTTGTCTGTTCTTCGATATTACACTGTACTGAGCAGCAAAGAAAAGACGACAATAATGATTAGATATTTTTAATACGACATAAGACACGAAATAGCAATATAATTCTTACCTAATTCACGCATTCGGCAGATAATTTGCCTAATTCGTGAATGACGGTACGGGTTTGCTTTTTTCATGAATTAGGCAAATTTTTGCTCATTTCGTGCAATAAGCGATTTCACCGAGTAGGTGTAACATTTACATACTAAATTTCAATATATTTAGGCATTTACATGTTTTTTTATATAATTTATAACGTGATTGTATTTGTTTAAAAACATAGATGTTTTAGATTTCGCGTGAAATTTGCATCTATAGGACATATATTTTTTATGTATATTTTATTTTACAATCTTTCGTTGTAAGCTAACATGCATTTCAACGGAGTAAATCTGTTTTAACTTAGAAATTCAATCAGAAGTATTAACCACCAGACAAAGTTTAGGAATCGGTGTAATATATATAATTATATATAAATTAACATCTGTGACATAATTTCTAATCAATGCAGCTGGATCGGTTCTTAATAACAGCGCATTTTTATAAAAAACAATTTGAGTCTGCTGCCGTGGTTGGAACCCGCGACCTTTGTGTTTTCAGTTTAATTCTTTATGAATTTATCGATCTTATGATATTATTGTTAAATTCATAAATTACTCAAGTCTTTCACAGATTTTTTTCGTGTATTAACAAAAAATGACGAGAACGTGTGGTTCGTATTAGTTTAAAAATATTATTATCTTTAATAAATCTTTATTTAAACATGTCAGGCGTTAGCCTAATGCGTTACAAGGGGGTAAATCAATAACTACTTAGTAGTGAGACACTAGACTAAAATTTAAATTAATTAATTATCAGTTATTATTACGAGTAATGCACGACCTACTTCAATTTTATTTTAATTATTCACGACGATATTCATTCGTGTTATTAGGAAAATCTAGAAAAACATAATCCGTAATGATTTAATAAGCTTATAAGTATATAATAAGCACTGATTCAGATCTTCTAGACATGACAGAAATGTGGTATTTGAACCCAGGTCATGATCTAAACCACTGGTTTATCATGCTGGTTATTATTACATATCATAATTAAAATAGTGGAATTTCTAACGCATTTCTAACTCACTCCACCCTTCTCTTAATAATTAAAATACAGTATTTATAAAGGAATGATAACTTCAAATAATATATTATTTGACATTACTAAGCAGCATAGTGCAATCGTCTTAATTTTGTTGTTAAAAACGAGTGGATCAAGATATAAAACACTTCTAAAAATTAAAAATACGTTATAAATTAACCGTAACTAATAGCAGATCGTGTCACTAGTGGTCATATATATTTTTTGAGAACTGGCCACAGCTACCATATTTTCTTCATGTTTATTTTTACACGTCTAATGCACGACACTCCCACGCGCACACGTCAAAAGGAGATTTACAATGATTGCTTGATAAATTTCAAACTTTCCATCGTCGGCTCGCATGTCTTTTCGTGTTTAACTTTAGATCTTCCAGTGTGTGTGTGTGTGCGTGCAGTAATCACTATATTAAGACGTTCGCTATATCGTAAAAACTTTGATGAGACTTTTACAGCGTAAATATTGGTAAATTTATAAGTCGGGCCGATATCAAAGGCGAGGCAACGTGTTCGTGGATCGTAAAGTCGCGTTTACACGTTCGAGGGAAAAAATCGTCATATAGGCCAGATTGCGCAGGGTGCTCTCTTTATCAAGGTCTATGGAGAACAGCAGATGCCAACAATGGGGTGAAGTTTGCGAGTTTGCGGGCCCCCTTGACCCGCAATCGAGGGGGAAAGTTTCGTAAGCTGTGTACGTACGTATCTACTCTAGCAAACTATGATTTATCTCATCTTTTATTATTAATGATGATTGCTGGATGCTGCGGGCGATCTCATTTGAATTATTATTTATTTAGAGATAGTCGCATGCGGCAGTTAACGTGTTAACTGGGCTTAAATTCGATCTAAGAGACAACAAATGGACCGCCAATTAGGGAGATAGTGTTGTGAGAAAACAATGAAGAAAAGGCGCTGTAGAAATCTTTGGGAGTCATAAAAATAAAAACTATGCCGAAAGCATTTAAAGACGACAAAAGAAAAAGGGAGCCAATAAAAAAACGATAACATAAAGTAAAATGGGATGAGTAAAAGAAAGCAACGAACGAAAGACGCATCAGTTGCTAGCAACATTTTTGAGCAATTGTTAATTATTTTTAATGTATTGAATTACCTATCTTTCTACTTGTACCTTTGTATGAAAAATACCAAAACATATGTTACTACATATGCCTTAGCATATTATTTTAAAATATGTTTTTTAGAATACGTTTTAAAGAAAAAATAATTAAAAAGTCGAGCAATTAATTATATCTCAGGAATAATTTGGAATCATCTTGTTTTATTTTAATTTAAATAAAAACATCCAAGATGACTGTAATTTATAAAACTTACTAATTTACAATATATCCGTATTATTAATGTATTTAAAAAAAATTGTCTATATAAATAAATGGCTTTTAAATGATAAATTGATTTATTATTTTAAATCTAAATTTTAATTTTATAATACATATAGTAACATATACTTTCAACTTTTAGTCTTAAAATTTTACTAAGTATTAATTATAAGAATAGAAAAATAATAATGGCGCGAAATTTCGATATCATTTTCAAAATAACATTTAAAGTAAAAATCTTTTAGATTAGATCTTTAAATATTATATTATCTGTTTTATGTATGTATTCATATTTACATGAGATGTAACAGTTTTTCATAAAATTTATTAAACATTTGCATAGGCTGATTCATACTTTGAATAGCCCTTATCATATAGGTATAATAAAGACTATTCAAAAAATGAAATACACTCAGTTTAAAAATTCTACAGAAAAGATGTTCTATAATATGTATTATTACTACATATATGTATGTATATTAGGGTATATTTCTCTTATTAAGGCCATTTTTTTTAGCTTAGGTTAGTTCAAAAATAATTTAAGTATATTCATTTTAAAAAAAATCTGACAAACAAAAAATAATAGTAAAAATATGACCAAATTTTATGTATTAATAAAACCGTACTTTCCTGTTATCGGAGGCCAACGACGCAACGCTCAAATTTGACAGTTGCGAAACGTCAATTTGGTGTTCAAACCCAAACCCAAATTTAAGCGAATATAATTTGTAACAACAAATATTCGTTTCGTAACTGTTAAATTTAAGCCCCGATAGAAGGAAAGTAGCCATAAAACATGCATTATTATTTTAGGTAGTGAGAATAGGACCTATTCATGGGGAAAAAATGTGTATGTAAATATTGCATTAAAACGATTTTTTTACCCGAGTTTTGAGCCTCTAGAATTTGAGATATCATTTTTTTTAAACAATTTTAGTAAATTTTATATAAGTAACATATGTGGTTAAAGCGCTAAATAAATACGTTACAAAAAATACGCAGCTTAATGTATGTTTTTGATATATTAAGTTGAAATATTAAGATGTATAAATTTGTACACAGATGCTAGTAAAAAAATATATGGTTAATTGCTAATATGCAGAACCATAGTGCTAGTATTTTTATTAAATAAAACAAATGACGCATATATGCGTTCCCCGCCGTTAATGTACATGTTAAATTAGCTGTAGTTATTAATTATAAAGCAGTGAGATTTTTTTGTAAAATCACTCGTAATTATTGTATAATAAGCATGGGTCCTAAAACTGCTCATTGGGCATATACGCATACGCTTATCATGTTAAAAATAATAAATTAATAATATAGGTGACACAAATGGGTGCCACACGAACTGTATTGAAAATAAAATATCACCTTTATGAAGTTTGTTCTTAGCTTTTTTACGCAACAGATACTAACAATTTTTCGATTATAACATAAATAAATTTTATTTACACTTCTAACAGTATGGGCAGTAAAACTGTTACTTTAGTTTTTAACTTAATAATTTAAAATCATACGTCAAATATTAGTCAAAGCTACTGGCATACCTTAAGGTGCAATTTTAGCACCCTTACTATTAACAATATTTATGAGAAATTAAAAAAAATAGATCATGCTAAAAGCCTCGCAATTGTTTTTCTCTAGTTTAAATTATTAGTTATTTTTTTAGATTGACCAAGTACTGCAATAATATAATTAATATAACTATGATAGTTTTTTCGTAAAAGTATATTTAAAAATAAATTAGAATATTTCACTAATTATTCACAACTTGATGCTTTACTGACGAATTTATTAATAAAAAACATTGAAAATAGTAAAAATAATGAAATTCAAACCAAAACAAGTGAATTTGTAACAATAAAATCGACATACTTTGTTTGGTTCTCGGTTCTCTGGGTCCGTCCACGGTCACTTTGATCGCCTTCATGTACGACGCCACCTGAGACGGAAACGAGCTGATGGTGATGGTCAAAGAGAACGACTTTCCTCTGCCGCTCCTGCCGACGAACCTCAAATCGTTGAACTTGGCCACTTGGTTCTTCATGACGGCGGTGCAGTTCCTCAGCTCCGCCATGGAGTTCTCGTCGTTGCCGGCCTTGATGGTGACCAGAGTTCCGTCTTGGACGTCGTCCAGAGCGACCACTTTGAAGGCCACGGGTAGAGATTTATTGGATCTCCAGTGAACCGGCAGAGCGGAGCAGAGGACCGCGGGAGAGCCGGTCTGCACCAGCTCTCCGTGGCACTGCTGGTAATACTCCTGCACGTGAGCGAACATATCGGCCATGGTTGCGGTGCCGAGCCGCTGGTTTTGCGAAGCGGGCAGATGCATCGAAACACTTAATCAAAATAGAAAGAAAAACGAAACAAATCCATAAGCAAAAGTTTCACTAAAGTTGAACGTGTGCGCGCGCTCGCGACCGCGGCGTCTTCAAGGAGCGCACCCGTGTTAGCGGGCTCAAGTCCCAATTTCGACTGATGACTGTCACACAACTTTTTCCGATGGTCAATATTTGGTGTGTGTGTATGTGTGTGCGAGTCCCCCCACCCTTTTGCGGTGAGGGCGTCTCGTAAAAAGCGGCGCGCCAGACCGAGACGCACGGCGCCTTGATGTATACGGTTCGCTATGCGTCAGAGCGAGACGGCAGACGTGTCGAGCGCACTTTTTAAAAAAATCGCGCGCTAGACAGGGACGCAGGGCGTGAACGAGCGAGAGGGGCGCGTATTTTTTTCGGGGTAAAGCTCGTGATGTATCGGTGTGAGCTTGAGGTAATTGTGTTCCGCGTGCGGGCGGCGGGTCAAAGGGGGTGTCGGGAAACCGCGCGTCGATCGGAAAATATCGCCAATCATTATGTGCGTTAATTATTATATTTTCGACGAGAAAAATACACAGATTATAAAAAATAATTTTATTAAATTAGGTTTTCCCAGATTTTTCTAATCTCATGGATGAATATCTTGATGATTAAATTAAATCAAGATAGATCGTACATAATAAGTTGTAATAATAATTGTCGGTTTTGTTTACCTCGTAAAGCATTGGGCTAACGCCTGTCATTTTAAATATATTAATGTCATAGACGTCATTTGAGGGGTGGGGGCTGGTGGAAAAATTTGTCCATTCTTTAATTTGGCTAGAAAAATGCACGGCATTTATAAAAATATTATGAAATTTAATTTTAATGAAATCGAAATAATTAAAAAAAATACCACTGACTGGCGAACTTTTGCCCCCCTCCATTGAAAAATCTGAAATGACGTCCCTGATTCTTAACCAGAAATTCTCGGGTTATTCCCCTTAACAAATCTAAAATAACAGCATTGAATCTATTCCGAAAATATTTTTTTAAATATACATTTATACGGAATACATTTTCACCGGTATATATAATACATATATATATATTTACTAGTAAAATGTAATTTATCTGGCAAGTGCTAGTAAAATTATAAGATTTCAACTTTTCCTTCTATAAAGCTATATTTTCTCTAGTCAAGTCCAAATACATTTTCACCAGTAGATATCTATTAGCGAATATATAATTTAAATTATATGCTCCTCTAAGATATCTATTAAACTCAATTTGACAGTTGTATAACGTTCATTTGCTGTTCTAACCCAAATCTAACCTACACGAATTAACCAAAAGCAACTTGCTTTAATAAAAGTCCTAAAACTAATTACAGTTTCTGAACTTTTACTGAATAAAGTCCATAATAATTATTTTAGTGAAAAATAAGTGGAAGAAGAAGTAGACATATGAACGTCGCATCTCGCATATTGCTCCATAGTTTGTCTGCACCTCATGTAGCACTATGTTTTAAAAATATGATTTACCAATATTATTTTTACCAGTGAAAATATAATTTATCTGACAGGTGCTAGTAAAATTATATGATTTCAACTATTCCTTACGTAGTAATATATACATTTTCATACTTATCATTATTTATTTACATGCAATGTACAAATGTTACGATGAATGTGAATTTTTCAGTTAGCTATATTTTCACTAATATAATTAAAATACATTTTAACCAGTAGATATATATCTCTACAAGCGAAAATATTATTTAACTGAAATGCGCTAGTGAAATTATATGCTGCTCTAAAATGTCTATGAAACATTATTTGACAGTTGCGAAACGTCCATTTTCTGTTCAAACCCAAACATAGTGAAAGTTCTTAAACTAATTGTAGTTTTAGAACATTTATTAGGTCAAGCTAAAAATATAAACTAAGCCAATTAATTTCTCATTATAAAATAAGCGGAAAAAATACATGCAGACAAACGTCCATAAGACAATTGCCCAATAGTTTGTCTATACTTTGATATTACACTATGTTTTAAAATATTATAGCTATCCTTACTGATATTACTACGGACTTCTTATATGAGAGTACTGATATGATTCAAACCGAATTTTGGACAATAGGAGGGCGCAAAAACAATTATCACTTCGATGTTCCCACTGCGACGGCGACGGCACGATTTTATTGCTTTTTACGTGAATTTCTTACTTCTGAAAAGAGATAATTGTTTTTGCGCTCTCCTATTGGTCAAACTTTGGTTTAGATATGCTTCATTCAATTCTCACTTATTATAAGTCGTAATATGGTTAAAAAACATCTTAATATGAACACTAGGTAATCGAACGTTTTAACTGCGACAGTGACGGCACGAATTTATTGCTTTTGACGTGGGTTATAACCAGGGACGGCATTTGAGAAAGGGGGGGGGCAGTGAGGAGTTTCTGCCTTTCTCTTTTGAATTTTTTTCAATTTTTTAAAAAATATGGCAATGTATTTTTCACATATTGATATTTTACTCATAAACAGCCATTTTATTTTGAAAATGTCGATTTTGAATTGCTATTTAATTTTTATAAATATTTTATGAATAACTTTGCTACTTTAATACTAAAATTATCAGGATCACCTTGACGTTTTATTGCTAAAAAATATTTTTAATTATTTTTTCTTTAATACACTTTTTGAAAACATTACATGTTAATTTTTTATTTTTCTTATAATCTAATCCAGCCCTGAACGCTCTTCCCCTCTCACTACCAAATAATATGAAAAACTAAACTTATTTAGGTAGTACAATCTTTTTGGATTTATAAGTTACACGTTACCATTTTATTTAAAAATATAATAGTAAATTTTTCATTTCTTTTATTTCAAGAATCAAACAAGAGTTAATTGTTAGCGATGAATTTTAATATTTTTTGTAAATTGCCCGCGCAGTCCAAATGTGTATTATTTTCAGTGACGTAGCTAGGTTATGTGCTGCCCGGGGCGATCCTTAAAAGTGCCCCCCGCCCATACATTTTTTTGCAAGTTCATTATATCAGCATTTTTTTAAATAATTAATTGGTCATTGTTAAACTCTTGCTATTCGTGGATAAATATATTTTAGTTCATTCAGGGTAAAGAGTCACACTAGACGATTCCATCGCGAATATGCCGCCCCCAAACAAGTGCCGTCCGGGGCGGCTCCCCCTCCCCCCTCGCCCCCCATAGCTACGCCACTGACTATTTTGCTAAAATAAAAATAGTTTGTATTTTCAATTCCTAAAATTGTTATTTAAAAAACGTACTTTTGAATTTAGCCGCGCAGCACAACATTTTTTGGTATTTGAATCACAAATTGTAATTTCATTTAAATGAAAGTAATAAGCTGCTCATTTTTTTAAATAAATAACGGATAATTATTTGTTAGCAATGATTTTACAAATATTTTTTTACACAAATTACTGCCGTATATCGCAAATTTTTATTATTTTTCCCATTTTTAATCTGATGTTATACTTTAAACATAATACATATTTAAATTTATATTTTTTAGCTAACATCAAAATGAACATCGTTTTTTTAAAAAATCAAAACAAAAATAATTAATTTAATGATTCAAAATATGATTTATTTCTTAAGATATAACCTTTTCCCACCTCTCAGTCATTTTTTAAATTCCATCACCTTAAAATGTTGGAGGCTTTGATGCAATATATTTCAATAGCCTCTTTTTTACTTGAAATTGCAAATTAGATATTTTTTTTTACAATACTTTGAAATGCATAAAAGACATCCAATATATAATTCATATGTATAAATAATTTTCTTAGAAGTAAATGTACTTATAATCTTAATGATACAATACAAAACTAAGCAATTTCATAATAAAATCAATTTATTTTAAGTAAATATTGACACGACTGCATGTAAGTTTATATATTGGCATTGTTTTTCTTAGTTGATTTGACGGTTAAATGATAAAAAAACTTGGTGTAAATTTAAACAGGTAAAAAAATACGTTGATAACTATAATACATCCGGCGCGACTGATAACTAGCGTAAAAGGCATTTCATTCATAAATTTAAAGTGATTCAAGTGAATTTTGCATTGGCATCCTGTTATAAAAAACGATGCGATAAGTTATAAATAATCTTTATATAAAAATGTTATCGTTCGTCGAATCCAGGATGCAGCTTAGCGAATTTCTAATAACGATATTAAAAAATAACGGTAAATGTTTTTTATTGAAAATCATATCTATTCAAATCAAGTAAGAGATAGGCATAATTTAAAATTATAATAAAATAAATATATATTATAACTAAATAAAAATATTGTTCAAATCTGTAATTATTTACTTATTACTGTATTTGTAAGATATTAATATAAATAGTAATTTGCATGTATGGCGTAATACAGAAATCATTCGAACCAATTTCGATTAGTTAATTTTGCAATCAAGTTGTGCCATCATCAGATTTTTTTATTATATAACTGTTTTTTCATATCATATCAATCCTCATTATCACAGCTACAAAATTTATATTTTTTGGCGTTGGGTTACTACATATATGCCACGTAATTAGCGGCGCTCGTAAAAACGCGCGACGAAAGCTCGCACGCACACAGTGGCGGCGCGTTCATAACTCTTCGCGGCGGCCGCGTCACGCCGCCGACGCAAAACTCGCAAAAACAAAAATCAGACAGAGATGTGGCGATGAGTTTTCATATGTGCGAGAGCGGGACAGAGCGTTTACCGCGGAGTCAGTTTGGGGTTTGGCCAATGGCTGCGGCTCGCGGTCCTCCCACCGAGGGGTGGGGGACGGAGGACCCCCACCCTTGACGCTAGCTTGCATTAAATCCACTCTGTACTCTGGCGGCGGTCGTTCGGTCGGAATGTCGCCGGCTGGCGAAGAAATCTGAGATCGAACGTCAGATTCGTAACGAAATATAATATAATAATAAATAACGTAACGAAATATAATATAGAAATAAATTACAAAATAGACCCAATAAAAATCACACACTTTTTCTAAACAGTTTTTAAAATCCAATCACAGATAACCATCGATTGCTATTTAAGCATTAGAAAAATATTTTCCAACTGCGTTCTCTGTAAAGTGGATACGGACCATACGCTTTCTTGTAGTTATTTTCAAGCGCGTACGGTGAGATATATTACATTTCGCTCGCTCGCGTGTTAAGTGACGAGAGTGAGTGAGAGATAGGGGCGTGCGTTACATGCGTTCCGCATGCCCATCTCTTCTCACTCACTCTCATCACTTAACACGCGAGCGTGTGAATGTATCTCACCGCACGCGCCTGGTTACTGCTTGTTTTTATAATATTTAATTATTGTTAAGCACGTTAATAATAATAAAATCTCACAATTTGTGCTTAAGTGTTTTCATTTCGTTAGCAACTTTAATCGAAAAACATGTCCAAAAAGCTTAATTGAAGAATGGCTATAACAGCAGTTTTCTTAGACATTCCTAAAGATATTGATGGCATTTTATATATATATTTTACGATTTCCATTAACCGTAGATAAACTCGTTTATGAGCTAAAGAATTTTTTAAATTTAAATTGATAATCATAAGTCAAATTTTGGACCCTTATTTGCTGGTGTTCTTCAAGTTTTAATTTTTGGACCCTTCCAATATATGAGTAATTCCTCAGCTAAAATAATAAGATTTTACTGTTTTACTTGCAAACAACACAGCCATTTTATGCTTTTATAAGAATGTCTATCTATCTCTTGATACATTTTAAAACAATTAAAAGGCAAAAATTGTTTGACTAACTGGCTACTGCAAGCCCCACTAAAAGTGTCGCATTTATTTTTTCTTGCAGAAGTTAAAAAGCTTTCGTTGTCGACAAATTTGCTAAAATAAAATGTATACGACAAAATAACTAACTTTAAATTCTAAACTTTTTTAAAAATCTTATATAGATAAACTAAACTTATATAGATAAACAAAAAGCAAAACTATATCTCCTTTTTTGCTGTAAAATTAAATTAAATATGAAAAATAAACATAATAGATGTTTTATTAAGATTCATGTCAAACGCTCCATGGTTTGTCTGTATCTCATTACACTGAGATTTTAACATATACATTTTTTGCCAAACACTTTTAATTAAATTTCATAAAATCTATATACTAATACATTTGAAAAATTGTGATTTCTTAAATTATTAAAAAATTCAATTGCTTGATCAATTTAGTTTAGGTTTACAACCTAATCTAAATTGATCAATTATAATTATTAGTTATTATAATTTTACACGCCTACTGCTGAATATATTCAAAGTAAACGTTATATAATCTATTTTCATTGACGTATCACACATAAAAGACTAAGCCCACATCGGAAAATTACTAACCATTGAAAAATACATTATTTTATGCGAGCCTCTAAAATGTACATTTGTATAAGATTTTGTCTTCAAAATTGCATAAGATTTTGAGTTCAGATAGTATTATCTCAATACTTGGAGTTTTATTTCGTAAAGAAGCATTCCTATTGATATAAAGTTGTTTAAAAGTTTTTTTATGATAGCATTTCGGAAGTTTTTTTATCACTTTGCTCTTAGCTTATTACAATGTCGTAGATCTTTACTTTTTAATAGCATTTTTTATTTCCTACCTTTTTATAATAATACACTTAGACTTTTATTTGTTTTTAATAATATTATATGATAATATTATTATCTGTGAAAATCTGTGTATAATATTATAATATAAAAATTAAATTTATTATCCAATTCCAGCGAATCTCAGTAGTACGCAGGAATAAGCGTGCAATAATTTTAAAATTAGTGTAATGAAGAAATTTATAATGAAGAAATCTTTTATAAATAGAACTTATTTTCATATTTCTGTGGTTCGATAAAAAGTGTCGTGTTTAGCTTAGAAAGCTTCTCCTAAAAGCGTTTCTCGTATATTTAATAACGCAATAAAATAAAGAATTTGCGCGCATTGTTTATTTTTTTGTTTACACCAGTAGCTCTACCGAAATTATCCCGAGTCGTAAAACTTTCATAAAGTGGCCGACAAAGTTCTTTTGTTGGGCGGCGAAAGATAAGGGCCCTGCGCCCATTTCACGGGGAGAAAGGGTCCGGGGCCATAAATAGAAATATCGGTCATACAAGGGATGCAACCAAAACATTCTATTCACGCAGATATCGACGTTGTAAATTTTTATTGCTGCTGTTAAATATTCGGCACAATAGTTTCGGCGTCTTTGTGGGTCTGCCTTTCATTGTCTTTGAATTTACGGATGAGATTGGAAATGCGTTTTGTGGGTCTATGTTAAATTTGGGCCGTTTTTTATGGTAAAAAAAATGTTTTCTTATTTTTTTGTGTACATTTCCATCCGTGATCTACGAAGGGGTGAGGGTGGCGAGAGAACAAAAAAGGTGTAAGGGTGGCGGAACAGAGGATTCCCTCACCGACTGTTCTCCTCTTCTCGGTAGGAACAAGCCGCGGGCTGGCGGAAGTGCCAGCCCATACAGAGCTCGAGAAAATAAAGGAAAACACATAGGAAAAATGTAGTCGGATCTACAGTCAAATTATTTATGATGTGTGCTTCATCAATTGATCTCTATATTATCAATATTCACAATGTTTTGAACTTAGATTTAGGTTAGTTGTATATAGTTTATAGTATATTTTTATTAAAAATATAAACATAGATAATAAAAAAAAACTGAATATGAATATTTTTTATATAATCTTTATATAAAATCTATATCTAAAATAAGTTGTTTTAATACTAATATGGACTCTATAGTATTGATTTATATTTTTAGCAATATTTAGAACGTAATTTGTAATTTAACACGTATTTTGAAAATTAAATGTAGTTGAAGACGCTTTTAGCATAGACGTGCGATATTTGGTGGCTGTGACGTTCCACTCTCATTACTGGCGAGAGACGTTGCTTCGTGATAGCTCTCTTTGATACGGTACATTGACGTAGATGTCTACAATAATAAATTTTATAATGAAAATATTTTTATTAATTAATTTAAATATATATCTTTACTTAAAAAAATAAGAAAAAGTATTTTGAAAAAAAGTTTAAAATTATAGAAGTATAACCAAAAATGTTATTAAGTTCACAACATGAAAAAATATATGTTTAGTATAACATTAATTATGTATATATACAAATATACTATTGCTAGGGCCGTCGAGACTCTCGGCGAGAGCAAACACAGGCCCTGGGAAAACAATGATTCCGGGCCTCATGACGCATTTTATATATTTATTAACATAATTATGTTGATATACTAAAAAAATAACTTATTGCTTAGTTTATTGTTATATTACAATTTGTGTTCAATATGCAAATTAGCGACAAAAATATACAAAATTAAAACAATTATAAATTATATACAAGAAGTAGCATATTTTTCTTTTCTGTGTCATTATACGTATATGGATTCTGATATAAAAAAGTATTCGTTGCCAGGAGAAAAAAATTAAAGTAAACACATTTTATATACTAAATATAATGACAGATCTGCCTTTAAAATAATTAACTGCTTCCTAAATGTATACTCAAATATGTATTTACAGTAACTTGCTTACGCAGTCAATTTATTTATTTGCAAAAGTTTTTTTAATTATCCTTAAACTAAATTAAAAAAAAACAATTGTATTTTACTTACTCTTTAAGTTATTTGTAAACATGAACATAGTTAAGTACTAGTACCTTGTATTTCATTACATATTATATACAAATGTGAATATTATATATGAAATAAACAAGATATCAAAAAGTAGGCAATTTATAACTAGTTTAGTTAAAATCCAATGGTTTATTGAAATAATTTCTTAGATCTTTGATTCGACATTGGTCTCAAAATAAGCGTGTTTAGTAAAAAAAAGTTGTTACAAAATATCTGTTTTCTTCGTAATTTATATAAAATAAAAATAAAAAATACAAGCAGTGTTTGCAGGTAAACTTTTTTACCATAAACGCTTATCTTGAGACAAATGATGACTTCTCCTGTTATCTATAAGTTTAGTTACCATTTACTTAATCTACTGCAGAGTTAAATTTAGGTTTTTCCAAATTGTCCTATTTCCGCTTTCGATTTGGTACCTACTCTTAGAAATAAGAGTATATAGACAAGATTAAACATGAACGCGTTTTAATCTTCACTAATGCAGGATGTAGCAAGATAAGCTATGTTTTTTATCGCATTGCTATCAATTCTGATTACTTGCTGTATTTTATTATTTGTAGAATTCATCTGCGCTTCTGAATTAATCAATCCATATTCCATTAAACATTATTATAATAAATAAATAGTATGGCATAGTAGATGCACCCATCGCCCCATATCTGATGTCTCATTTAGATAATGTCGCCGAACTTGCAGTCTCCGTCCTTTCCGGAGCACCCTAGGCCTATCTGTTCCTCGGCTTTGATAATGTCTGCCCTTTGACCCCACAAAAACAGGGCCGAGCTCGGCGATCACCATATAGATGAATATTTCATTTTATTTTCTCAGTTTTCCATTTGCTATACATCTCCATCGTCACTTTTCAGCACGCTGAGCACATTGTTCTCTTCGAATGAATGCCTCTTGCATTATGCGCCTCAATCTACATCCATCGCGATAATGGAGTATCCGCGCTTTCGCTAAAAAGGAACAAGGAAGTGAAAAAAATGCGAGCGCTACTGAACATTGTTTAGGTTCAGACGGGTCTAATATGGCAGAAAAAAAATGTATTTTTATATTCAGATGCATAAAGGAGTCCAGCTGCTCTATTTTGGAAACTGGCCGCTCGAGATCTCAACGAGCCGTAATACCGTCTCTCGAGAGACCCTTATCAAAAATTCGTAACAATGGTTTGAGTCGCCAAATCGAAGCGTTAAAGTGTGCCAAAGGCGATGTAACGGATTTGATTATTCGCGGTTAGTGTTGCGGAATGAGATTGATATATGGTTGAAGAAATTGATCGATAGGTTTAGTATTATGTAAAATAAAATATATGCTTATACTTTATATTTAGAAATAAAAATACAGCCAAGAGATGATTGAAGGTTAAGTTAGTAAAATATTATAACACTATAATAATTTTTATTATTTCCCTACAATGATAAATTAATTTTATTTAGACACTAAATTTATAATTATTTATATTGAATTCATTTATAAGCACAAGTTTTTAAATATGATTTATAAATATAAAAAAAAAGTATTTGCATATTTTTTACAAATATGTGTGAAGCATGTATATTTCGCTAAAATAACACTTTTAACAAAAATATTAAATAATCAGTTTAATATTCAATATTTTTGCTAAATAAAATAATCCTATATAGTCTGTGTAGATATTTTTATATCAATGTACTAAAGGATAAAATTTTAAAAGATAAATTTTCATTGGGAATATATAATAGATATTTTATTTTAAATAATTAAAATATATATGCTTTTATAATTTTTATCCCATTTCTTATTCAATCAATGATTAATATCAGTATACAATATTGAAGTAAAATTCATAAGCAAATGTTGCATATAAAACTACTTAATTACAATTGTAATTAGCTTTTTCAAACATTTTTATAATGTTATTGCACTTGATGATCTTAAATAAATACAATTTTTATTGTATAGTGTACACTAAATATTTATTATATATTTATAATATTATAGGCTAAACATAAACTATATACATATGCTAAAAATACTTCTATAAATCATTAGAAGTTTTATTAATTAAAAAAATATATTAGGCATTTTTTTGTATTAATTTTTATACCAAAAATTAATGTTTTTTGTAATCATAATAAATTAAAATCTAGTACTCAAAATTTACCTTTGGGTAAATTCAATATTAAAAATATAGTATAGTCAATCATTATAAATTATATTTTCATAATAAATCTTTGTATAGTAATTTTTATAGCAATAAACTAAATGAAATGAATTCTAATTAATTTAATTAAAATATGTACATATATGTATGTTATCACCTTTTTTATTTAATTAATGATTAATAAATGTATACGATATTAAAGTAAAATTTTTAAGCAAATGGTGCATATAAAAATGGATACGTAAATACGATTGTAATTAGTTTTTACAAATATTTGTAATTTTTTTGTATCAAAATTATCGTTTTTTATAATCATAATTAATTAAAATTTATTTTAAATAAAATAATTCAATATGAATTATACAATATATGATAAAATTAACTCTATCTTTACAACAAACCATTATATAGTTATTTTATATAAATCAACTTAACGAGACAAAGTCTCATTGAGAATATCTTAAATAAAATATTTATATGTATTTTATTTTTTTAATACATCTATTATACAATCACTGAATAATAAAAATATACGATAATTGGATAAAATGTATATACAAATAGTGCGTCTAAAAGTAGCCTCGTAATTAAAATTGTATTATGCTTTTTCATACGAATTTATTATTTTTGTAGAATAGATATTAACAAACAATAGTTTACTTACTGAAATTAGCATACATTCTTAAATATAAAATGAAATATTTTATCTTTGTGGTAAATATATTACTTAAAAATATATATCAATATTTCGCGTTTCTTGTTATAATTAGGTAATTTGCTTCAATTATTAAAATGTTAATATTCAACAATATGCATACCGAAATATTTTTTTGTAAACTGTAACCCAGACAACATAATTATAGCAGTTCAGTTTAACTGTTGCGTTTCGACATCATTCGTTTGTCTGTCACGGTTCACAGGTGTGTGAAATACGATACCAAACGTTACCTGGCCGTAATTATTGCTAACCATTAAAACCGAAAAAGTACTTCCTTTCGATTTTATTAACTGACACACACATCCATATACCCACGCATCCATCACAATGTAAATCCTGTACGATTGACACAGGGCCGGGTCTTTGGTACATTAACCGCTTAACGAAATTATAATTCGAAGGTACAAACACATGGAAAGATTGTGTATGAAGAACACTCAGGTGTGACGGAAGTTTACATAGATCAACAATGACGGCTTATTTTAAGTATGGATCATACATTGTTTGCATGATGAGTTGAACTTAATCTCATTGCTAATATCTCAAGAGTTCAAAACTAACTCTTGAAACTTAGCCCTGGTTAAATTCTGAACATTTCAATGTCAATATTGATATTTGAGTAACTCGTACTGTATGTAATATATATTTTTTCATTACGTTATATGTCTAAAATGTGTTAAAGTATACGTGGAATATTGTATCAATAAAATAAAATTTAAAATAACACAAATTTCATATTTTCAACTAACATTTTACGCTACTTCAAATGCAGATATGTCACAAGAAAAGTTGTATAAAACCCAGCTAAATAAAAACAAGGTTGTCGGTATTTGCTTTTTGGAGTTTAGTTGTTTCACTGACACTCCTGATTTTTTATCTTGGTCATATTGTATTTTGTTAGATTAAGGCATGTTCTGATTGCTTAAAAGGTAAAACGTAAAATTAAAGATTCACATTACTCAGCAATTTTGATTTTATCTATCTATAGTTGCAAAACATTGCTCTTTTAGTACCAAAAAGTTTTGTTGAACTAGCTGCGGTACCTCACGATAGTGAGGGACCGACAGCTAGTAGTGTGTATTTATATATATATAATATATCGTATACAGTAAATACAGCATCACGACAGTGTCGTTTTTAGCCTTATATTATCAAATTAGGAGTAAAGTGTGAGCCGTTGCGTTATCGTTGTGCAAAATTCGTTTTTTGTTTACAATTCTATCGGTTTTCTTCGGATTGCCTTACTCAAATGGCGTAAAACTTCAAGGTAATACTTACGTTACAATCTGGTGGATCAAACTAAATGTCATTTGTTTGATTTTGGTTCCTCCTACTTTCATACCTAAGCTAAAGGAAGCTAAAAAAAATCATCCCGGAAAATTAAATTTACTTAAGAATGCTGCAGGAGCTATCTCGAAATATTGTGCAACCGAGACAATCCCAATCAAACCAGAGGACCAATGTGTGAAACCGGAACCGATGGTGCGAAACCGGAACGTATTCATACCCAAAATATGATTTAAAATTATTTCGCTAAGAAATGTAACTAAGAACTCGAGGCTAAGAGCGGTCTCATGTGTATCACCTAATGGCTCACATTTACGTAAAAAATATTTTATATAGTAATAAATGATTTATTAATACCTTAGTTTTTGTATTTATTAAAATTTGTTTGCTTAAAAAATATACAAAAAGTAAGCCTTAAAGTGAATTTTGTCGTTTTCTACACATGTAGCTTTTATTTTATCCATGGTAAAAAACATATCATTCATTTATAGTTGACTAGTTGTTCATTGAAGGTATCAGAAAGTTGTTATTTTTTTGTAAAAATCATCAGATTTTGCCAAATATGGCCGCTATAGAGGCTCTCATATTGATTTCCAGCATTTCAAGTTTGGAAAGGGTTGGGCTATGGCGTCGCGGCGTCATAAATTGGCCGATTACGTGCGACGATCACTCCGAATTTGTTTACGATTGCGTGGAAACAAAGGGCGTGTAGCGTGAAGTTGTGTCGTAAAACGGCGCCCCCGAAACGGTCGAGTGGCGGTTTCGACCCCACCTGCCGGCGAGGGGGCTCAGCCCCACCTGGGGGCCACCCCGGAGGAGGCGGAAGCGCCGCTATAAAAGTAATTGCCGTTTAATGGTTCTCCTTTACAACGATGGCCAATCAATCACCTTGCGGGATGCTCGGCTCGGGGGCCACCCTTCAGCGTTACCTTTTTTACACTATTTTACACTAATATATTTTTATATCAATTTTGTATCTATTAGCTATACACTGGCTTTAAAAATACTAATTAAATTGAACTTATTCAACAGTTTTTTTTTATTTTATATCACTGACGGTAAATAATAACAATACAATACACCCATACCTCGCTTTACGGCCTAGATACGTTCCACAATAACTTGGCCGCAAAGCGAAAAGCCGTATAACGAATCAATTATTCTAATACAAATTCATACAAATTCAATGGGATCGGTTCCAAATTTGTTAAATATGTAACATGGTTTATCATTTAAAATGCATTTTATCTTTTTATTTCATTTAAATCAAAAATAAATACATAACAAGTACATACATTTGTACATAAAATAATAACAAACTCCAAAAACCAACAATAATCCATAAAAAAATAAAACAACTTCATGTTACATAAAATATGTGTATGAATACATACATATTTTTTTTAAAATGGCTTTAATTTGAAGACGATGAAGAAATGGTAACCTGCAGATCACTGTCGTTCTCACTTTTCACTGGTAAGGATTAAATAAATTGTCCAACGTTGTTTGTCTTGCCTTTTTGTCTCTTTCGTTCTTCAGTGATTAATAACAGCTAATGGCTGAGTTAATTCCTCGAGAAACTTTAGCGCTACGTTCGACGTCAGGATCGTTTTCAAGGAAGATGTTTATTCCTTGCTCGAAATAGGAAAAAGCTTTTGACAATTTTTTTGATGTTAGCTGTTTGAATACAACAGGCTCTGTCTCTTCATCAAATGCCGGTTCTGCTTGCAACTGAATGAGTTCCTTATATGAAAGGGGTTCCCTATCAGCTTCAAGTAGATCAAGCACATCACGTTAGCTCAAACCTTCAAAGCCGAGATCATGTGCTAGATCCAAAATGTTTTGCCTAATTTCAGGAAAGCAATTAACTTCCGCATCAGTACTTTTTACACATTCTGGCCATATTTTTTTCCAAACATGGTTCATTTTGTTAATTTTAATTCCTTCCATGATTCACTGATGCTGTCAACAGCATCCTTGATGTTATAGTTTTTCCAAAATGTTATAATTGAAGATTTACCATCGGTTTCCCTTATAAGTTGTCGGAAAGTTTGGCGTAGGTAATATGCCTTAAAAGTGGCTATTGCATCCTGATCCATTGGTTGGATCAGAGCTGTTGTATTTTTCGGAAGGTACTCAATCATGACATCTTCAGATAGTTCGGATAAATTAGTAGGATGCCCTGGTGCATTATCCAAAATTAACAAAGCCTTGTCTCTTAAGTTATTGTCTCGCAAATATTTTTTCACTTCTGTGCAAAAGTGATTTTTGAACCAATCCTCTAAAGTAGCTTTAGTCATCCAAGCTTTCTTGTTGGATCTTCATATGACGGGTAATTGATTTTTATTTAGTCCTTTGAGAGGTCTTGGATTTTCTGACAAATATATTAAAAGTGGTTTTAGCTTAAAATCACCCGCGGCATTTGCACCAAGTAGCAAAGTCGTTAATCGTTCTTTAGACACCTTATAACCAGGCGCAGATTTTTCGGTTTTTACCATCAGGCATTCGCTTCCAATAAAGCCCCGTTTCGTCTACGTTAAACACTTGTTCAGGTTTATGACCACCTCTTTCAATAATTCCCTTTAAAATGTTGGGATATTCCTTAGATGCGGCCTCATCGGCGCTAGCTGCTTCACCTTTCATTTTAAAATTATGCAAATTAAAGCTATTTTTAAATTTAAAAAAAAATCGATATCGAAAAAAAGTTTTTTTGCCGTTATAGCGAAACATTTTAGGCCGTAAATCGAAAACGTGCCTTAATTGAAGAGGGCCGTTATAGCGAAAGGCCGTATAAAGAGCGGCCGTATAGCGAGGTATGGGTGTATTATATTTGTGTACAACCGTCACCCGAGTATGCCGTGTGTATTTTTGCATATATTCGCATTTTTTTTTGAAAAATGTTTGGGGATGCCAAATTTAAATGTGTCATAAAACATACACTGTGAAACAATACGTTCGGACTATTAAATAGGGATTTCTTGTTTCTTTTCGATACACCGCTCTTATCGCCCACTTAATGGGTTTTGCGAAATTGAAGAATAGCCGAAGAATTTTGCATCTTGAAAATTGTGTGAGATATTTCATATGAATAAATCAAATAATATATTTAAATTAAAGTGACCGGGTAACAGTTAAAAATAACAGGGTATCCGGTTCGCTTAAAAACGTAGAGTAAAAAATATTTTTTGATTTAATTTATTTTCTTATTGAATGTATGAAATTATTTATAAAAATGCTTTAATTATTTTGCATTGAAACAAAATTTTTGTTGGTTCATATAAATAATTTATTTAAAAAAAAAATCTTAAATATTTTACAGTTTAGTTATCGTTCATATTACATCAATGGTTCACCAAACCTGAAACTGCGACATATGCATAAAGGCAGTAGAAAAAATATATATAAATACTCGATTTTATTGTCCTTAATAACTTTATTACTCTGAACCATTTTAGCGCAAGCTCACCTTCACGCGCGTTCACATTCTAAGTGAATCATACCAAAAGCTGAGCCAATAAAAAACGATTGGAATGTAACGCATTTATATACAAACCGTCAGGTGTAACGATAGTCGTAAATTTTTTTCACATATTTTATTTTCTTCATATAAACGCAGATAAATCGATGAATGGGTGGGTGTTCTTTTTTATTTATTAATTTGTCAGAAGTTTCAGGGTTGGGAAGATGAAAAATAAACTAATTTCTATAAGCAATGTCTTATATGTATAAATGCTCGAGCGGGTTAATGAGCTTCGTCGGTGCCGTCTGCCTTATGTTACGGTTAAATTTTTCACCTGTGACTCATAAATTAACCTTTTGCCCGCAATAAACGGAATGACCGTTTACGGTTCCACCTGATGGGGTTTTAATACCCACGGAAAATGATCGTTTCCGTGTTTGTTAAACTAATCGCGACGGCGAAAAATTTCACGTAATTAAATCAACATTAGGTTGTGTTTTTGTATAACATAGACTCATGGATGTATATATCAGAACTTTAAAAAATATTTCTTATTTATAATTGAGCATTGGATCACAAGGAATTCCTCAAGTTCTTATCTTGGCATAATAATTTTTTTTTCTGTTTATTATTAATAATAATAAAAAGGTAAAGTCTTTCATAATTTAAAATCCTTACTTTTCACCGACAAAGTATTTCTTAAAATATATTCCATTGAGGATTATAAAAATCTTTGTGCGTAATTAGCAATTTTTCAAGTATCGACTTCTAATAGGGCTCAAAAGTATTGACTATTTTTTAAATACAATTGTAGGATCTACAGTGATTACTTGTAAATCAAAAAAGAGCAGTTTTAAAATTTTTATTGAAATTTACGCACTAATCAAAAAAGCAAAAAGAGTGCCATTTATATTATATTTAATTTTATGCCGTCCAGTGTCGACCGTACGTGACAATAGACAGAATAAACTAAAAGCACACAATTGTCATTCAAGACTTTCTAGTGTTAGTGAAGTCGGTTTTTACGAGCGTAGGAAACTTATTGATGAAAGAAAGATGTATCTGACGATGGAAATTATTTTGTAGAATAATATCGTAAAATAAATTTGTTATTAGAAAAATAATTTTTATTAAAAAAGTTCCTTTTTTTTGGGTACCCCTAATATAAACCAAACATTTTTATTTCCCACAAAATTTTTACAAGGTATGTTGGGATATGATTTTTTGAAATCGTTTCGATTAGTGTACTTTGGAAAGTTGCACTTTTTCATGTAGAGAATATTCACAATCCCGAGACTTTTGCGTACTAGGTGATTATACAAGCTTTTCAAGCTACTCACTTTTTATTAAACAAATTCCTTACATATATATTAATTTTTATTCGATATTCATTTACGATGAAACTAAAATATGGGGACATAAATTTTTAATGTATTCGGTGCATAGCATAGTGAAAGAACATCCTGGAAAAACAATATTTATATGTATGGCTTAGTCGACAGCGTCACACGTTTGTTTTACCTGACTGCGGCGTTTTGTTTTAATTCCGTATTTTATGTGTTGACGCCATTGGGAGATTATGGTGAGATATGGTGGGTGGTGGTGCGGGGGAGAAATAAGGCAAAGTCAGCTAAATAGATGGTAGTGCGCCGGACAGGAAATGGCGTCCCGCGCTTCTGGAACCGGATGTGACGTCACGAGGTATCTCTTTGGCGGTGCTATATTTTTCGCGAAAAGCGACGGTTCGTGTATGGAATATATATACACTTTAAAACTATATATAGATAGGTTTTGAGTACTTAAAAAATAGTGCTATTAAATTGTATTAACCTATTCAACACCGTTTTATTATATTTACCATAATTTATTTATATTTATTGTGTCTTAACAAAAAATTGATGAAACGCTCTACATTAACACCTGATCTAAATTGATCTCATTATATTATAAAATCTCTGTTATTCTGGCAAATAGCAAATAAATAATATGAATATTGTACAAAGATAATCAAGTGAAAATTTTTAAATAAATTAAAATTTGATGGTGAATTTTTAAAATAAATTCCCTAAAGAGCTCATAATATGGCGCGTTGCACTCATAATTTCAAGCTTCGCATTATTAATATTACGTTGTAATTTAGCAATTAATGCATTTAAAAAATATGTTAGTTAATTTTATAATTTTTTTTTCATATTTAACAGTTAAAAAAATTGAAAAAAGATGTAAATTTCAAAGCAAAAAAATTATCATTTATATAGAAATGATCTCAAGTTCAATCTCTAAAATATATATTTTTTTAAATATAATATTTCATTGTACGGAGATTTTATATTCATTACATTTGGCATCAAAAGCACAAAAATTTTACTGTAATATAATTTGCTATTGTTTAATTAGTATTGATTTTTGCTTCAATTTCAATATGTATATTAAATTAGACAAATCTGCAAAATAGTCATTATACAAATGTACACATAAACAGTCAACTGAAACATCATAATTGAAATATGATGCCGTAAATGCACATTGTAGCAAAAAGTTGAAAACCGCACATCATGGCGCATCTGTTGCGAAAATTTCATAATGAAAATTTTACACGTCCGTTACTTCGTGCGTTAAATTAGCCATCATTATGCACGCAAAACAAAATCACTCTCGCGCGAATAAATCTCAACGTTATAGATAGACTTTTTTTTATCAGTTTTGCTTATATTTTTTTTCGGTTTTCAGTTAAGGTTAACCCCCAGTTTGCAGATAGGAGGAGCGCGACGCGAAATTTCAATTCCCCGCTTTGTGTAATATAAACACAAGCGAGTCACACAAAACATCCAAATCCCATCAAGCTGATAAAGGAAGCTACTAAAAAGTTGTGTGTGTGTATCTTTGTTTGCCTACAATGGGTATCGAGACGACTTCCTTTTTCCCGTCCTCGACGCGAGATGATCTCGCAGCTACATCCGCAGCGTTTGGCACGGGCAATTGAGCTCGCTGATAGGATCTCAACTTACTCGATTCCCCTTAAAGGCGTATTTTCCCGACACTATAACGTCGCCGAACTTCGTGGTGTTGTTTTTTAAATATTTTTTTATTAAAGTTGTAATCTTAAATATAGAAAACTTGACCTTATTCCTCGATATGAAAGATGATAAGCATATTTTTTAATTGTTTATGGAAGGACTCTTATGTGAGAAATAATTGTAGTAATTAAATAGCATTTTTGTGTAATTAAATTATCAGCAAGTAATATAAACATTCATCATGAACAATGTATCGCAAACTAAAGGACTATTCTCGATTAAGATAAAATATTATGCTTATTAAATCTTCACGATGTTATAGACCCACAATAGGGTACAAAATATATATGTATTAATTTCACGAGCTAGCCAAAATATACACACGGATTATCTATGTATTATGTGGTTTATGAGGATTGTATGTAATGAATCATATTCAACCCTTATACTTGAAAATTGATTCGTCAAACAATTTCACGATTTGGAATTTAATGCTCTTGAAATCTATTGTCTAAATATTTAAAAAAGCCATTAATTTTAGAGATCGTCTCATAATTTTTAGATCATGAAATCATCAGATCATTAAAATATTTTTTTATATCCATAGTAACTTCATATTCATTAATGACTCTAAAAAACGTTTTTATTTTTTTAATTGACACGTTTTTTTAATTAGCTCTAAGGATTTATATTCGCAGTTTTACTATTGACGTAGTTATTTTTTTCTGCATTTTTTCAATGTATCATTGAAAGACAATTGAGAGATACTTAATCTATAGACTCCTGAAAATTTTTCAGTAGTTGTATTAAAAAAATCCAGGTAGCACTTGTTTCTGGTTCATCATGTTTATGATTTAAACTCGCAGGGACAATCTCATTAGGTATTATTACATTCACTGTTGGAAATAGTGAATATAATAAAACTTGAAAGTTTTATTACATTCACTATTTCCAACTTGAATGTAATAAAACTTGAAACTTAAAAGTTTCTTGATTGCATTCATCACTAATAAAAATGTTGTTTTCACAATAACGCAAGTGCTCTTTGTCAAATAAGCTATCATCGTCAATAAAATTTTACTTATAAAATCTCATCATTTCATAATATTCTCTATTAGCATGGTTGGCCGTAGTTAAAAACAGTAATTTAATTTATTATAAAAAAATATGTACGTAAATTTAAAATATTTGTTTTACATTGAGAACCACGGATAACAATTCACAGTTTGGGGTTTGATATACGGATTATTTTTTTTTAGGTTTGACATATCAAATATTTTTTCCGTAATATACTGATAAAAGTATCCGTAAATAGCTTACAAAATATTATATTAGATTTTCTTGATAATGTCATTAAAAAATGCTTCTTTCTTTCAACTATGGATTGAGACAAAAGTCTTGTCTCGAAAAAATTACAAATCAAGAATTAATTTTTTTTTATATAGAATCTTTCTTTTTGGTGGAAATTACATTTTTACGTACATATTTTAATTACCGCTGCATAAGAAAGGGCGGGCCATGTCAGATGTTTGAAAAATTGCATGCTTTCTTGGAAGCTCTTAATAGAGGAGAGGTGTTTTTGAATAACAAAAAAATGTTTCTACTCTAATCGGCCTTATCTTTGTTTTGATAATCTAAGAATTACATTAACAATTACAAAAAAGAAATCACTCCTCGTGGGAATCGTCAGATTGCAAAAATATTTGGGGGCTTTCCACAGTGCTACGCTATAAAATTCATGTCAGTGAACTCTTGCTTTTTCATATATGATATATTGAAAAAATATTGTTTTTTCCGGATAAATTAACAAACAGGGAAATTAAATACGTTAACTGATTTTTCAAACTTTTTAAGAAATAAATCATCGGCGATCATTTGTAGAGTCGGTGAATTTTTCGTCAGTGAATTACAGTCGGTGATCATTCCGGATATTAAATATTCTACTCGTATTATATCTTTAAAGTATTATATATCACTACAGACTATGACTTGTACGTGACCAGTTAAACGAAACCCTTCAAATGTTGAACTACTCTACAATATATATATATAACCAAATTGAAAATATTCCTCCTTTATTTGCCTACGAGTCGCTGTTAGATCATGTGAGATTTGAGTATTGCCGATACGTCACCGATTTAAGATTCCGTAACCTCTTTATATGATCTTTCCATGCAATGGGAAAATATATTTTTTTAGATAATATAAAACATATTCTATAGACAATATTAGTTATTGGGTAACAAATAGTATGAAACAGTATGTCTTTATATAATACACCTGTAACAATGATTTTCTCATTTTTTATTATTAATTAAGCTAGTTTCAAAGTATTATATTTTTTGCTTAATTCATAAATACTTATGATTTGATAAAAACTTTTGCAATTTAATTATGTATTTTAAATAATTTATATTTAAGATGGGTGGAGAGTAAAAAAAAATAATGTAAGTGGGGGCGATTTATTTGGCTACTCTGGAGCTAGGCGGCAAATTGACAACACTTAAGTGTAATTAAATCTCTGAGGAGGTTAATCTGTTTTTCGTTCAATTAAGTAATCAAGTAATATATACTTATTTTATGCATATTTACAATACCATTTTATTATCACTATAATTTAACCGCAGAATGAGTAATTTTATACTCATGCGGAATTACGTTAATGAATAATATTGAAAAAAAATATAAATTTTGTGAATAAATCAGGACCACTTCCTACTTTTGAGCCTATTGTAATGCAAGTATAAACAACTTTTATACATTTTATTTAAAATTTAATACTAGTATTTAAATCAATATATTTTGTTAAATGCAAGCGTTTTCAAGTTAATAATTTCAAAAGGTTGCAAGGAAAAATATTTTTAAGCGATTTATTTGTATGAATGAGTTTTTATTTTTATTTATCCTTAATATATATAGTCTTATATAAAGAAGTTTTAAACAGATAAAATACACTCACATCAGAATTTCCTTCAATCTATAAAACAACAGCGATTTTGTCTTTTTGGTCCCAAAACTGATTATACAATTTAGTCTTAATTAGAAAAAGGCGTTAGCCCAATGCGTTATAGTAGGGTAAACAGTACAATAAAAAAAGTCTTATAATAGTGTCATTTTTTATCATTAATTATTAGCTATTGTTACAGTTTGATAATGTAAATATGCACAACTCTGCTTAATTTTATTTTAATTATTTATCATGGTATTCAACCGCGAGATTAGAAAAATTTAGGACGATTGAACCGAATTAAAATTATATAAAAATTGTATTTCTCGGATATGTCAAGTATGACATAATGCGTCATCAATATTTGACTCAAAAACAAACTATGCGTCCAATATGACTGAAAATTAACATGCGCATAAAAATAGTAGTACCAACGTGAATTATATAGTTTTGAATTATAGGTTATATTATTACTAGTAAAATTATATTATCTTCCATTGCACAGTTTCATCCAGAGCGTTTCTCTCGCGGGGCGGTTATCTATTCTACACTCCCCTTCCGCAAAGAATATCCGCAAGCCGAAATGAGACGGTGAACCGATGTGGTATCAAACAACTCAATCCGCAGTTGTCGCCAACCATTTCCGTTTCTCTCCATCTTTTCCGCTTTTTATTTATATCATTGTTTTTTCTCTCTCGGCCACATATTGAATATTTTCCGTTTCGGGTGCATTTTCGTCTCGGTCAAAGCCTTTGTTCTGTGTTGTACGCTGTTTGACCGGCTCCACCGTGAAGTTAATTACGGGTTGTCACTTTGCCGTGACGTAGGCCGTTTAAAATGACCGGCCGTAGTGGATTCGCAGATGCTCCAGCCGAGTGTGTAATCCACACCCAACGGGAGGCATTTAATTTAGGCTGTTCCACAGCAAACGGGTGACGGGGGTTGATAGGGTGGGTGGTCGAGAAGTCGAGATTTGCGAGCCACTAGTTTGTAATTTGTGTTTCTTAATAATAGTGGGTATTAAATAATGCATATCACCATAGAACAACATATCGATAAATTTAGGTAATGACACTTTGCTCAAACCATTTTGATAAATATGCTATGATTTTCTTACATCTCATTTATTAAAATATTTGAAAAAATAATATTTGGAGAATAAAATTATTACGGAATAATTTGGATTCCGCGAAAATCACTCGACAACCAGGGCCGCCGAGAGCGAACCCAAGCCATGAAAAAACAATGATTCCGGGCTTCATGATACAAATGGCATTTTATATATTTTTAAATATCATAATATAACTTTTTGAATAAATAAAAATAGGTATGAGTTAACCTTTCTTTGCTACAAATAAATATAAAAATTAGCCACCGTTGCGACATATTTTCTGAGATCATATTTTAATTTGCCATTAAAAATTATTAAAAATAGCAACTCATAATATTTACCTGATAATTAATCGTGTTTTTTTGCTGCTCAGTGTTGCCATATAGTGAATTTCCAGTCCAGGGCAAAAGCAATAAAATCGTGCCATCACGGTTAAAACGCTCGATTATCAAGCGTTTATATTTTTTTTTATATAACAATAGTACTAGTGAGAACCGAATAAAGCACATCTAAACCGAATTTTTCCGATTGAAGAGCGCAAAAAAATTTATCCCTTCTCAGAAGTCAAAAATTCACGTCAAAAGCAATAAAATCGTGCCGTCACCGTCGCAGTGATATAATTGCCAAAGAATATATATACTTAATATCAATCGAATATTATTCTTACATCATCTGTAATTGTTTATTGTTCAAAGTTATAATATATATTACACAGAAAAAAATATTATAAATTAGGACCTAACTTTATATTTATTATTTTATATGATTCTCAGTTTTTTTTTCTAGCACCACTGACGTATTATTATATGCCGAATTATACATAATACAACATACAATATCTACTCATATAAAATGTATCTAATATGACTGACAAATGCGCGGCGCGCGCTTTTGTACTCATCAAACCATCGCTCGGATGCATGCGAATGGATGTTATTTGAAGAAGGTTTTTCTGGTTTCGAAAATTACCCAAGGGTACAATGGATCTAGACCCCGGATCCCGGTTATTGATCTGGAGTAATTCTATTATCCCACCTGAGGGACAATGCCGCGCATCAAACATGCATTATACAGATGGAAATATATATAGGTTACAAGGGCATTCACGCTGGGATGGATAAATTGGTCATGGGGATTCTTTCCAGGAGTACATCTTTGATGGTGATTTTTTTTGGACAACTTACAAACCTTAAATTATACTTTAGAGAAATTTACGTAAAGCATATATGATAAAAAAGGCATATGTATTTGTACTTTTATGGTAGAAATTATTGTACCGTCAAATTTCAGAAAAAATAAATAATTAGGTCTGTGTTTAAATAATATTTTCATAGTCATTGTTATGCTTTGAAATTCTTTAAAACGTGCAGATAAGATTCTGCAATCTTTTACCGATTATACAAGTCGAACTTTTTATAAAATTTTAGATACATAACTTCAAAGCAATTTAAGAAGTATTTTTATACACTTAATACTATATTGGACAGTAAAAACCATGATATGATAAAAACAGTGACAATAATGTAGAGAAAATGTTACAAATGTTGCAAATTTAACAAATCATCTCTATCATACTCTGACCCTTTTCTAGTCAATCGTAGAGTTTAGTTGCAATTAGACGTATATTATATATAATTTTATCAATTGTTCAAAATGGTGTGACTAATATGACTATAATTTTGTTTTTTATTTATTGTAGGTCTTTCATTGCAATGTGGCAGGTGTTAGACATATGCGTTACAACAGGGTACAAGAGATCGGAATTAGTAATTATTAATTCCAATCAATGATTGAGTTTTTTATAGATTTTTTCTAATCATACGAATGAGTAATTAAAATAAATCGAGCTAGGTCTTGCATAGAGACATCCATGGATTGTAAGCTGTTTTAATAGTGTTTAATTAATTAAAAAAATATGACAATGATTTCAGTTTGGTGTCTTACTACATACTTAGTGGTGTCAGGATAAAATTACACACGCATTACATGTCAGTGAAATAAAATTTCTTACTATTTTAATGTGCATATAAAATATCAAAAGTGGAGTTGAAAATGTATATTTTTTTAATAAATATTGATTTTAAATAAAAAAAATGATATGCTAAATTATTATAAAATTTAATTCGTAATTTAAATAAGTATGAAATACTTATTTAAATTACGTTTAATTACGTTAAATTACATCATTTGTATTAATTAAATTAATACAAATGATGTTATATTTTTACTTTAATTTTCTTCTATTTAGCCGTTAAATCAAAAACTTGAATTAATATTTTTTTGGTTTATTTTATAAGAAATATTCTTTACTTATTTTTTTGTAGTTATAAGAAATTAACTCATTTTATTTTTTTATTTAAAATCATTTTACAGAATATATTTATGAAAATAAGACATATTTTTAGTTTTGCAATTGATATTCTATATGCACATATTATTGGTGAATATGTAATTTTTTCCATTTGTAATTTATTCATTGTCTAGTTATGTATTTTTCCAGAGTAATTTTGTCCTGACACCACTAAGTAAGTAATAAAACAGCATACTGAAGGCAATGTCTGTAAATCAGTGACGTATTTTTTAATAATTATTATTACAGCTTACGACCCGACGGCACGATTTTATTGCTTTTATAATTATATTAATATTGATGTCACCGATTCAGACTTTTAGACTGATGGTTAATATTTACTTGTAGATACAGTAGACCCACCAATAGCACGGTAAATTTAGAACGTGCTATTTGGGTGCGTGTAGTTGGGGACTAGAAAATTTTGCAATACGTATAAGTGCTAGACACCCAAGAATGCCGATTGCATTAGTGTGCGTCACCGGGTGATTAAAAAATGTTTACATTTTTTTTATTAATTAATTTTGTGTTTGTTTTTTTAGTATCATTATTTACAAATTTTTTAGTATTTTTTTACAAATCCTAGTTTTTTTCGGAGAAAATAAAGCCGCACATGTTCCGTTATTTTTAAATTCCCGAACAATTGCTTGTATCCTTCTGACCGACAGCTTTGTCGCTTCGGCTACCTGGTCCATAATAGGTACAACCTAAAAATACACATATTGCTTTATTTACAAATATTTTGACCAGTGTATTATTTTAAAAATAATTACCGAATCGTTGCTTTCATACAGCTTATTTAAATATGCATACAAATTTAAAACAACTTCTTTTGTTTGCCCTGATAATGGTCTTCCTCTTCCTAATTTACTATACTCCGACATCTCGTTAGTTGGTGAACACCGTGTATTTCACAAACTAAACAAACAACCGTTCCGCTCCTTACCAAATCAACTACTGACTTTGCCCATTTATCCCCAATGATGTCATTTTAACCAATCCTGTGCTAGAGCTGACCAATCAGAGCTCATTGCATTTACTAATTCTTTTACAGGAACCAATAAGTTGACAGATTCACAGATACACTAGTACTAATGCAATCGGCATTCTTGGGTGTCTAGCACTATACGTACGAAGTGACTTTGTTAAAAGAAACGGAGGGTTTAGGTATTATAAAAATATAAGTGTAATACGAAGTAAAATATATTTTATATTAATCTTGAAAAATATTATTTATTTCTTATTAATTTTATGGCGATTTATTTATAAATTTTAGGAAAAAAGTGGTTTAAAAATTATTTTGAAAATATAAATCTTATAAATTGATATTTATAAAAGCTATCATAAACGCATCATATTTTTCGATTTATGGATAGACTATAATATTTAGTATAAAAAATACGAGAACACTATATTTTTTCAATCACAAAATATATGTTAGATATTTTTTTTATTGCTAACAATAAATAAGATTACTAAAATTAACTTTTACAAAGATAAAAATGCTCTACATAATTTTTATTATTACATATAATTTAGTTTTATTGAACTTTGAGGCAACTTTATTTATTTATTTTTACCTATTGTAAATGTAATCAATTTTGTATACAAATAATTTCGTTGTTATTGCATTCTAATTATGTTTATTTTGTATTGCTTAAATCCGTAATATGTGATTATGTTTATCAATGTATGATTAACACAGTATCGAATAACACGAAGGAAATAATTTGTTACGCATTAACTCATATCGAATATATGTATGTACAAAAGATAATATAAATTATGAATATACATATGTACATGTGACCATATTACTTTTCAGTATGCTAACGGCATTTATGCCACTTACATATGTATGTATACTATATATTTATAATAACAGTTAGATCATTGTTATAATATTTATAAGTATAGCTTTGCATATTATTCATATATTCATGTTTATCAATAATCAATACCGATTATGGTCTTAGAAAATTTTATCATCCGCTCTACAGTCCTCGGTAGTATAGTGGTAAGTATCCCCGCCTGTCACGCGGGAGACCGGGGTTCGATTCCCCGCCGGGGAGATTTTTTTTTAATATTTTTTTAAATTAAAATAATAATATATTTGTTTAATATTACTTTATTTTTTTAAGTCAAGCAAACATATTTTATTTAATATTAATAAATTGTAATGGAAATGAAAAAATATAAATTTAATAAAAGAATCTTATTTATTGGATTAATATTATTTTTAATAAATTAGTAAAATTTTTTAATTTTTATAAAAAAATATACAAAATCGACTATATAAGTAATATTCTAGTAAAGTCATAATAGATTATTTGTATATTTTATAAGTTGATTTAGCTAATTATTTCCCAGTTTATTGGCATGAGCTTGGCTAATTAGTCTGGGTAACTATTTAATTTTTTTAATTACTTTATTTTTTATTTTTTTGAGAGCAAAAACCAGCAACAGTATTATAATTGAGGTCTTAATGTTCAAAGTTGTTTTCTTATTTAAACAATGAAATCTTACTTCTACCTCTAAATTATCTTATTGTACAATTTTTATGTTTATTAATTTACGATAAAAAATATTTCTATTAACCTTCGTCTCTCAGGTGAGGGTATACTAACCACTGTACTGCCGGGGATCAATCCAGTTACAAATTTCACAAAACAGTCGAATTGCAAACACATTTTCAGCAAATTTATTTCTACTACACACGTGTCAATATTAATTTTTTTAAATATCACGATATTCGTGGATATTGCAGGTTTTGTTTCTCTACATCAGTTACATAAAAAACTTTGCAAAAATACTTCATTCTTTTCGACGCGAAACAATCGCAATCTAATTACGAGCGTTGCGGTTTGCGCCACTGCGTTTTGCCCTATCGTTTTTGTGCACGCTGTACATCGGAGCAAAGCGCGGCTCGGCGGCACAGGGTGGTCAAAAAGCCGTTGTTGTGTTTGTGAAAAGGATAATTTGATTATTTATCGGCGAACGGACGGAGCTGGCACATAATTCAATTCGGATACAAAACGGACGAGAGCAGAGTTTAAAAAATACGTACAATATATGAGCTACAAAGCAATGTCTAAAATTCTATAAAACTATGAATGAATGAGCAAGTATTTAAAATTAGTAATGAGTTAGGATTAAGCGATTATCTTATAGATTTCTTTTTTGATCTTAATTTTATTATACTTTGTGAGTGATACTTTTTCTTCATAGTGCGTAACAGATGCACTTTTGTCAAAGTGCCGACAAGTTTTAGTATGTGTGTATGTAGATATGATGATGAAGATATCAGAAGGCCCCCATAGATATGAGGGGACCCCTGAGCATTTTTTTTGGGACCCATTGTAACCGAATTTGCGAGTGAATAGTACAATGCAAGCCATAGAAAAAGTGTAAATACAAACCATTGTCGGCTGGCGGTTGGGATTTTTAGCGGGATCATAACTCATGTTTTCTAATACAAAGATAATTTATTTAAAATATTTATACTTCTTAATAAATATATCAAATATAATAATTGCTATCCAAAATTGTAATTGAAACACAAAATCAATTTAGTTTAGTATTTAGTATTGTAGACATAATTTCGAACTACTTTTAGTGAAGCGTAAGAATTTTATGGCAGCTTATAAACTATATATAGTACTAATTATTCATGCTGCTATTTTTTTTCCAAAATTAGTTTGGAAATTACAGATAAGTTTTTAACTTGATTATTGTGTGTTTTACGGAAATTAAAAATCAAACAACAATAGTGATTTTTAATTTTAAATTTAACCTAGCTTGAAGTTTATGTGAGATTAGGAAAATATAGGAAAACCTAACATGAGAAAATCAATTGAAATCAAATTAAATCATAGACACTATTCAAGATAGATTTAGACACGATATACATCGATACATATAGGGTACATATTGGATTTGAACCTAGATATTTCATGTATGAGTCAGTGACTTATACAATTGGTTTATAATGCTGTAAATGTCACATTTGTATCTAAAAATATTTTATGTCTCAGTTGCTATATATTTATATTTATTTTTTAGAATACAATTAATTAATACAAATATATTTAATTAATATTTATAATTATGCTTATTTATGATAAACGTCAACCTCAATTCTTCGTTACTTTTATTTTATATAAAAACATAATTTCTACAAAATTAAATTATAAAAATAATGTCTGTTGTCTGGAATTGATTCATCATTAAAATTATATAATAGTAATAATATGTATAAAAAGCAATCATAACTTAAATCAGAAGAAAGTAAAAAACATGTGTGAAAAATAAAAATAAGTTGCGTGAAATGTAATTGGAAGGCTCGGAAGACTCTTACATATAAATTAATATTGAACAATATATTTTTTTTATGAAAAAATAATAAAATATATTTTATATTGTCACATGGTATATAGACATAAATTATACCTATAAAAATAGATTCTCATTAAAAATAACCAAGTAATTTTTGTCAAAAGATTATTATATTAATCTTACTCCATTTTTATTTCAATTAACGATTAAAAATTTAATTTTCAATATATCTAAAATGAAAAAAGCTATATAAGCAATAATTGTATTTGTATAAATTAATTAAATTTATAATTTTACCACTGTGCCACGTAGTATTTTCTTCAATGGGCGTGTAGTTTTTTCTTACGTCTCTACTCTCGCACCCGCTCGGTAAGCTCGCTTTATAACAAGCTTTGGCCATAATGGTTAGTATGCCTAGCCATAAAAAATGGCCTGTCATTTCGCCAAGGCAAACTAGCCTTTTTCTATAAACACCCATTGGCAATGTTCAACATTTTTTATTCTGCGCCCTTCGATGCAAAAAACACAGCTACTCAAAACACAGAGATTATCTTCTTTGCAACCCTCCTAAAAAAAGCATCGTGTATAAAATTTCTTGGATCGTTTATTTTAATCGCACACAAAGGTATTTCACTCGAAAGCGTGCTTCGAGAATCCCCATGTGTTTCCTATGTCACCTTTATTAATCACGGTTAGGCCATAAATCAAACATATGTGTATTTTTCCAGCAGCTAGAGCTATAACGTGTGCAAACATTTCTGGTTGTTCATTCTGGCGTGTATAATAAATAGCCATCGAGCCCTTTCTGTCTGAATGAACCCTAATGGAAACAAAATCGAAAATCTTTCACAAGCATTTTTTCCATGTTTCGAATCCCAATGAAAATATTTAAACGTCGCGCACGGGGGTGAACCATGTGCTTGAACATAAACACAATGTGTATGGTTCGGTTGAATTTATTGGCATTGTAAATGTTGCACCTTTCATTTTTGCACAACAGTTCCAATCAAGCGTGTATGGCCTTTAAATAAAATTGTTATACATACAATTTAATTACATATTATCACATGCAAATTGATATAAACTAATTAAAATACACACTTTCTTATATTATTATCAAGTTATAAAACATGTTTATGTGTTGCCATCTAGCGATGAAAAGCAAAACTTTTCAATACAAAAATTAAAAAATAAGATATTTTTTATTCTTAGTCAAGTCTCGAACCAATTGTTAATCAAAGTTATGAAGAATTTACTGTATAAATTTATTGTTAATTTTAAAATAAAATATTGTGAAATTTGATATTGTGTGGCAGTGTGAAATGCTTGCAATAAATTACGCTATTTATTGTGACGGACATTTTGAAGAATTCTAACAGATGTTGGCACGTCTTATGTGTTATTTTGATGGTTTTAGAATTGATAACCGTGAATTGAGTGAGCGCGGGGTAAAAACTGCCCAGAGTAAATAATAAATTATATTTATATAAAAATCCGTCAAATATAAAAACGCAATAATTAAGTAGTTCACTGTTTATGAAAATTTTGTTTAAAAAAATGTTTTTTTTTTTAATATTAATATTATTTTTCTAAACTTAGTTTTTAACTTTTTAATTCTTTATATAAAATATTATTTGTTTATTTGATATTTTTATAAATCTAAATTTTATTTTAATTTATATTTTCAAAACGTTTTATACCTCTTATAGATTTTATTAGCAATTTTTTCTTTATATTTTTAATTGTTGCCATTATACCCCAAAAAATGTAACAAACTTAATGGAATTATTAATTATAGTTTATAGTTTCATGTCGAAATAATTCAAACTTAAGTTATCATGTCCTAAAATTTTGTTATATTATATTCCATATAAATAACATTTTTATGAATATATAATTTAACATTTAGAAGTCCAAAAGCATGTATGTATGTCATACTCATGACCAATATATTTTCTATATTTTTCAGTGAAAATACATTTTCACTAGTGAAGTCCAAATACATTTTCACCAGTATATATATATTTCTTCTAGCGTAAATATAATTTAACTGATTGGCGCTAGTGCAATTATATGCTGCTCTAAAACGTCTAAGAAACTTTATTTGACAGTTGCGAAACGTCCATTTTCTGTTCAAACCCAAACCAAACAGAATGAAGGTTCTAAAACTACGTATAGTTCAAAATACAAACTAAGCTATCTCATCTCTCAGGGGAAAATAAGCAGAAGAACTACAGACAGACGTCGCATCTCACATATTGCTCCATATGTTTAAAATATAGTACTAACACTTTGTTATTACTATATTTTAAACATATGATAACTATCCTAACCGATGCTATTATGGATTTCTGATATAAGAGGGCTGATCAAAGTATTTTCAAATTTAGTTTTGCTCAATAGGAGTGCGCAAAAACAATTATCCCTTCTCAGAAGTCAAAAATTCACGTCAAAAGCAATAAAATCGTGTCGGCGCCGTCGCAGTGGGAACGCTCGGTAACTAGATTGTAAGTCGTAATATTGTTATAAAAAGTCTTAATATGAATGCTAGATAACAGAGCGTTTCCACTACGACGACGTGACATGATTTTATTAATTTGACGTGGATTTAAACAGTGACCGCCTTGAATTTGACCAGCAAACTACATGCCATTTAATAAAATGAAATTGAAATATTAAAAAACAACCATTGACTAACTAGCTTTGGCCCTCGTTACTGGTAAAAGCTGAAACGACGTTCTTGTATATGTCACTTTGAATACGCTTGATTATCGACAGCTGTCTGATTTACAGTGTCAACTCAACTATGACTTCCGCTAGGATTCTCCGTTATAGTCTGTTTCTTTTTGGCATAGTTTTTTAGTAATGAGTTCGGAGATTTGAATGACTAATCCGAATTTCCATTGATGAGTCTTCTCTATCGAAATTCCATTAATTTACGTCCATCTTATAAAACTTTTTAATTTAAAATGCTGATAATTTTATTGTGACATTAGAATGGTTTTGTTTTGAATCTTTTAAAATTTTCGTTATTTTTCCTTCTTCACTCAAACCAGGGTTAACCAACTCAGCGTGTGTGGGCTCACGCGTGAGGGCATCATATTTGTTATTTTTGCCCAGCTTCCTTCAGAAGCCGCCCGGTTCCGGAGCGATAAACTTGTCCCAAATTCCCGCCGGTGGCAGATGGTCACACCGAGTTTTGAAATTTGGACGCGGATCGAGATTTATCGGCGGAATCCGACGTCGCACGTGGAATCTGATTAATGCGAATCGACACATGGCACGTGCGAAACGCAAATACGTACCAGGTGACGGATAGACAAACACCTCATCTGCATAATATAATAAATAAGAAAAATATGTATACAGAAGCTGAAGAAACACATTGAAAGCACCTGGTCGTAAATCACATAGCCTATTGCTATTCATTTATGAAATTATTTTGTTTAATAGAAATGTAAGACTGTTATAAAAATAGTTAATGTCATTTTATACGAAATATACTTTTTTATTCCAAATCCTACGTTCCGAAATTCATGGTCCTTTAAAAGGTATATAATATGTATTTATTTAAACCATATAAACATATTATAATAAATATTTACTCCTTATTTTAAATATATATTTAAATATATAAACGCAAAATGGATTATTAAATTGCATATATAAATATACACCAATAGCTTTAATTTGCCATTGTGTAAAAAAACAGACAAACTGTTTAGTACTAATGTTGCATAAAGTGCAATTTTTAATTTAGTTATTATATTTTTTAATAATAAGGAGAAAGGTAAAAAACGTAGTTGCACTTTATAAATCTGCGATAATATAATATATAATAGACAGCCTTAATCTAGACTGGCAAGTGAAGACTGTCGAAGAAGAAATCATGAAGCATGCATGTGAGAATAAGCTGCGTCTTCTTTAGCATATGAATGCTGACACGACTCACCCATCCAAAGTCGTCCAGTGTATCAGAGTTATAATTTTGTATTTCATTCATGAATGACATATGATCTTTCAGACATAAAAACAATAATCATAATACCTATACTAACGAATTTTTTAGTTTATAATGTTTAGGTTGTACAATATTCGTGTGTCCGCATGTGTATGTGTCGTATGTGTACTTGGGACGTGTCCCGACTACAGTAGAGACATTCGTCCGCAAGAGTAAGCGTTTTGGTTCCGGCTCATTACCGCTAGGTGGCCTGGAAAATGATGACAGGAGGGGCGTTGGCAAATGATGTCGTAACTCGACGTGTAATCGTTTGCGTTTTATGGTCGCAACGTCCAAAAACAAGACCAGAGATTTTGGATGAGTTCGGAGTATCTACTTCAGATTTATTTTATACAGTTGAAATTTTATTTATTCGATTATACTTAGTGCGTATTACTCGGTGTTGATTATTTGTCTATACATGCGCTGGCATGTACAAGGTTAAAATATTAAATTTTAGGCTTCGAGGAGTGCAGCTAATTGGCTTTAAAAAGTTAACTCAAAATTAATATTACAGTATAAAATTATTATTTTTTAAATAATTTGTTCCATAAATATAGTTTAAGCCAAATTTATGGATCAAATCAGTTAAAATATGGCTGCATGTTTTGTGTGCAATTAAATGTATATTATAAATATTATTATTATTATTTCTCGCTGTAAATGTATAAAATGTTTATTATAATTATTATTATTATTATTATTATTATTACTCGCTGCTCCTCTAAAATGTATTTGATAAATATCTCTATAATCACTTTCGGCAAGTTAGACCAACAGCACGGGTTTCGTACTGCCTGTTCCACTGTTACTAATCTTCTGTCGTTCACCAAAACGGTGACAACTTCTCTCGATGCGGGAATTCAAGTAGACTTCGTGTATACAGATTTTGAGAAAGCCTTTGACAAAGTTTGTCATAGGTTATTATTAAAAAAATTGTCGAACCTCGGTTGCTCGGATAATTTAACTCGGTTATTCTCGAGTTATTTAAGCAATCGTAGACAGTTTGTAACCTATGGTGGCCGATTGTCAAAATAATATTTTACCCTTTCGAGGGTTCCTCAAGGATCCAATCTGGGACCTCTGCTTTTTGTGTTATTTATTACTGACATAAATACAGCAATTAAAAATTCAAGTTTTCTTCTGTACGCAGATGATTTAAAATTATATAAATGCATTCGATCTGTTGTGGACTCCTTCTCTCTACAAAGTGATTTAGACTCTCTGTGGAGATGGGCTTCCGTAAACCGTCTGCCCTTTAGTGTCGGAAAGTGCCATACTGTGTCATTTTTTCGATCCCGTTCGCCATCAGCTTATTTCTACCATCTCGGTGGTAACATTTTGACTAGAGAAACTTCCACTAAAGTTTTCGGAATCACTTTCGAGATCAAATGGAGGTTCTCTCTACACATACACGACGTCTGTGATAAATCTCCAAGATGCTCGGCTTTGTTATGAGGAATGCCTTTTACTTTGACTATCCGTCAGTTATTCGCATCCTCTATGACACCTTAGTTCGTAGCATTCTTAAATCGGGATCTATAATTTGGAATCCCCGAATAGCCAAATATTCCCTTTAGTGGAAAAAATTCAAAAAAGGTATTTAAGATACCTTTACAAAAGGACATTTGGTTATTATCCATACTTATATCCCAGCGCCTTTCTTTTAGGAGCGTTGGGATATGATTCGCTGAGTTCTCGCAGAAAGCTGTATGTCGCTATGCATTTTTTCAAATTACTAAAAGGTGCTGTCGACAATCCAGCTATTCTCGAGGAATTCCAGTTTTGGGTTCCGGAACATTTTCGAGAATCACGATCGCGACCTCTTTTGATGTCGTTGGAGCTAGGACATCCGCATTTGCCGACTCGCCTATAGCTGTGGCCATCCGGCTCCTTAATAAGCTGGCATTACAAATTGACTTATTTAATGTTAGCTACGAGGATCTGATCCAGTTTGTATAATTTAATTTTGATATTTTATATTTTTTTGTTATGTTTAAGTATTGTTATATTTATGTATATATACGTTTTTTATGTTTTATAAATTTAAAATTTGTTTTCAACTATCGTGGCGCATTGGGGTAACCTGTTAGGCCAGCATGGTCTAAATTTAATCTAAAAAAATAATAAATAATATAGATACGTGCTGTGTTCCGTCGTAGTCTTTAAGCCGTTTCGAAAATCAAATAAAACTCTTGTGATTCAATGTGACTACTTGGATGGACAAGATCTGATAATCAAAGTGAAAGCATTTGTATCGATTCAGTGTAAGCTACATCGGATGTAAGTTCAGGGCTAAATCATTGAATATAAATCAAAGCGATTTTTTATGGTAGCGTTCGGGTAAATGGAAAAACTTCAACAAACATTTTTTCCTCGACTCTGAAAAATAATTGGTGATTTATGTGGAACTGTTTTATTTTAAATTTTTATCTGATGTTTTGACAGGTTAATTGCGTTTTACACAAATCTAGCAATGGTGGGACTGCTTGAAAGAAAAAAATGGTATTTTGACTGTGGCTTAACTTGAAACACTGTACAGAGATAAATCGCTGATCAATTGTTTAATAGTTTTTTTATTGAGGTTCTAAAAATATCTATTTGGCAATTTAAGCAAAGATTTCTACTCTAACTGCGTCATTTTATTATATTGCTGATGTTAATGTTATGTGTTTAATATACACATCTCTTATTTCGTAAATATAATTATATCGTATTTGCTTTCAGTTTTAAGCGCCCCTGGTATTTATTAGGCACATACGTATGATAAATTCTAGGGAGCTAGCAGTAGATTAAATTTCCTCTCGCGACCTTCGCTTCGTACACAATTTGTAAGACTTTTCGCGGCAAAGATGGATGCGAGTTTACATACGTATACACATACATAAAGAGAGTTTTAGAGAGAACAATAGGGCGCTGGTAAGGAGAAGAATTGAATAATTGCGTTCGGCGCCCTATATGCCTAATTGTCGAAAGCAACTTGCGGCCGCCGTAATGAAAGCGCGTATAAAACGTAATTTAACTGTGAAATAACTCATCGGCGAAGCTTTTCGCACTGGCTGCTCATATCCGGTTGAAAGGCGTTGTACTATGGCCATGTGAATTTAATGCACTGCTAAATTATAATCGATTCACAATAAAATTATGATTGAAAATCAGAGATTAATATGTAGTAAAAAATGGTTCATATCTTCTTGCTTTATCTGTTATTTTTTAACAGCAAAAGAAAATATAGATTGAATGTTTTAGATCAATAACAAAAATGAAATGATACGGTCAAGTCAAATTATTGTAGAATAAAATATGGATGATTCTATAAGCAACATCTAATATGATATTAAGTAAAATATCTTTAATTGTGTCCATAAAACAATATTAGATATGTTCATACTGATCTTATAATATTTTTAAATTAATAATTACAATCTAAAAAAAGGTCAATAAGCATTATCATAAGCCAAATATTCAAAGGTACCAAAGACAGACAGTGAAAGTGGACAGGGTCGTTTCTTCGGCAATTTGGCAGACAGTTTGGGTGAGACGCACACTGGGCTAGCTCCTTCAGGGTGTGGTCAGATAGACGCCGCTAATAAGTCGCCCTATTATTGTTAGCTACGGCGTCCAAAGTATTCCCGGCTCTCCCATTTACTCGCCAGGGAATGACCGGACCTCCTTTCATGCTGTCCGCCCCCTCTTTCGACTGTCCTTTCATTCACCCTTGATTCTGTTAGGCGGGACACCCTTGATGAATTCCTCCATGTGTTGTTTTATGTCCAGTGTCAATTGCGAATTTATTTATTTTATTAAATTATTTTGTGTTGGAATGTCAATTATTAAATCAAATTGTTAGCTAACTGGTGAACATTTATAAAAATATGTAGAAATATCTCTTGATCTCTTTTATAATTCACCATATTAAGAACAGCTACAAAATATATTATAAGATATCTAATTTTTATAATTAAATACTAAAAATATTTTTTTAAATCAGAACCCAAGAAAATGCGTGTCCCGTTTTTCACACACTCTAGCTGCGGTACCTCACGATAGTGAAAGACCGACATTTACAATAGTTTAATATAAAATATTACTCTATAATGTATGTATTTGATCATAATAAGAATTTTTAATTGTTGGTGAATTGTATTTTAAAAAAGAGTTAAATATTAGGTTCACTACATTATTTAATTTACTTATCGCAGTTAATTCTTCCCTTAACTGATCTATTAAATAGTTTTATATTGAAATGCATGTGTCAAGTTTCTTTTGTAATTTTGTCATTAGGGTTTGAAAGATATTTTATGAAATATTTTTTTGAGTTAATTTAGAATATATTAAAATAATTTTGTTTTTAACCAATTACTAAATACGCTCTTAATTAATAAACCAGCTTATTAAATACAAAATAAATACACAAGAATACCACTAAACTTTTCATAAAAAAATAAATCATACTTTCAATGTTTGTTTTTATTATTATGTTTTAAATATTATATTATAGGTTTTCAATAATTAAAAAATTTCCAAATAAATTGTTTTCCGTTTCTTTACCAATTTACTATTTTTCTAAATTTTTCATTTAGATATTATTATGTTATTCTTCAAAAATTATTTATGGTAAAAAATATTACTATTTTTAGAAATCTAAAATACTTATATCATTTATAACTTATTTTTTTTTTGTTAAATACATATATGATGATCTCATTATTAGATAATTTTAAATAATTATATGTACGACTTATCTCGGATTTAATTAATCATCACGAAATTCATCCGTGAGATTAGGAAAATCTAGGTAAACCTAAACTGTAATGATCGATCGGAATTATATTAATTTAATAGTAATAACTTAAGATAATAATAATATATTGCAAGGTTTATTTTTTTCTGTTGCGTTTAAAGTTATATGTGTAATATTACACATTAAAACAAATTGGAAGGCTTGGAAGATTTAAAAGTTGAAATAAATCCATGTTTTTTATTATTATAAATATAAAAAAATCTAATCTATGATGATTTATTGAAATTACAATAAATTATATATTAGTCACTAATTCCAATCTACCAGACACGACAGAAATTAAAAAAAAAACCAAGGTTAAAATAGGATTTGAACCCAGGTTCTTCAGGTCAATAGTCAGCGACTTATACTAGTCGTCTATCGTGTGCGATCTCTGCGTATGTATTTTATGTCTGCTTTTATATATATACAATATTAAGACAGACATAAAATACCATAGTATGCCATGGAATTATACTATCTAATTTGTCGCGTGTGAGAAAAGTTTAAAATTCCAATACACAAATTTATGAGTAAATATATTTTAAATGTTTAAGACACTAATCAAATTTTCCTGAAGATAACAAAAACATGTACTTTTTGTTATTAAATTACAGAAATCCATATTTTTGTGTTATTTATATATTTAAAGCAAAATATTTAAATCGCCATATTCATTAGACGCTGAATATTCGAATTTTTATCTTAAGACAGATATAGTTATTATTAATCTTGCCAGTTATAAATAAAATAGATTAATGAAGTCTATTGTTTAAATATTTAGTCAAATTTAAAGCTTTATACTGTGACAATTTTCTAATGTACTTTCTAAAACTTGAACTTAATTTATAGCCAACGAGCAAATGTCGCTCGGTCCCCTTGCGGCCGTTCACTTGCAATTTAACACACAATTGATTTATGTACTCTCTTCCAAGACTTCCAAGTTCAGGTCAGCTCCTATTTTCCACTTCCTCGATTCCTTCTCTTCTCGGCCAATTGCCCCGAAGTACACCATGTTATTGCACAGAGATATGCGTGTAAATCTTATCCGTTTTCTACAATTAATTACGCACGTCCCCCGGCGTGCCCTTCTCATAAACTAAGCAGTAGTTGATGGCTCGTTGGGGGCGAGCGAGGTCATTGTTTTCTGAATGTAAAGCAGGGGGTCATAAAGGGAATAAAGGGAAAAAGGGACGGGTTAGCCCTCGCGTCGAACTGACCGTTCTTTTAACCGACAGAGCTTCATAAACCTGCTGCGCGTATTAAATGGCGCATTCTAAACAAAACGTCAGATTTAATTTATAATTATTAAAATGATAATCTGAATCTATTTTTTTTTATTGTATAATGATTCATGATGTTTAATTTGAATACAAATTATGAGTCTGTATTGATATTTTATCCAAAATGTCGCTTTTAAATCCTTTTAAGTGCGGATTAGAATAAAGTACGCCAATGAGCGTTGACCCTTTCGCATCCCCCAGAAAATGCATATCTTCGTTTTTAAAGAGAGGCGGTAAGGGTTAGACAAGGGGTACGCGTGTGGATGTCCAGACACATGCGTACCGGTGCGTGTATGTACACCGTGGGCCTTTAATTACTAAATCCCGGCTAGTTCGTGTGTGCCCGCTCTCAAACGCTCATGTACGTACACTCAATCAAATGGTAGTGGAACGAAGTTCAATAAAAAAAATTGCAATATTATTCAATAAAAAAACAAAAAGCCACACGTATTTAAATATTGAAATAGACTATTAAAATATAAATAACTATAGTACAATTTATATTCGTTAGCGCCGGGAGATGTAAATCAGCGTCATTTAAATTATGTGTTGTGAAAATGTTTTAGTCACCACTTCTAGCACTTTTTTAATAATTTTAGAATCTATGTTTTAATACAACATATTTTATTTATATGAATTAATAAGTTATTTTTCTAATAATATATTTATTTAAATAAAATATTTTCTTAATCTAATTATACGTACTGCTTTAATCAATGTATTTTCTTCAATATTTATACTATTATAGTTTAAAAGTTATAAACATTTTTGTGTCAATTTGTGTAAATTAATTAAATAAAAAAAACATATTTCAACTTAAATTCTATTATGTTTATAATAAATTATTTAATAGTATAATTTATCACAATGGTATTAATTAGACACATGTTAGGCCGCTACAGTAGTATTTCATTAAAATTATTTTAATATGTTACATATTGTTGAATGTTATACGAATGATCAGGCCGTCGCACTCCCGTCGTGGTCCACCAAAAAGTGTGCCTTCGCTGCTGTGCCACCTAGTTTTATGGCCAAATAAATCGGTCCCCCACATTTTATTATTTATTATTATTTTTGTCAGAAATAAACTGTTACATTTCTTTGCGGCTTAAAATAAATTTAAAAAGTAACCAAAGTTGCTTGGAAAATGAATGAAAATGTTTCTTTCTAGACTGTGTGAAGCATGTACCGTACAAACCGAAGGATGGATGTATTTTAATCGATTCTAGAAAACACAATACCTTTTTAAAATTAAAAGGAAATAAAATTAATTTGTCTCAATGTATTATATAAAATCCACCATGTGTTGCTTCTTGACAAATATATATTAATGTACTTTTGAGCTTAATGAATTGGAATTTCTAGAAAAGCTTTAAATTTGATATTTTGCTAGTTTTATTGCTTATAAGCTTAGGTAGATTTTCAGCGTATTTAATTTTATTGTTTAATATATATTTATTATTAATAAAATTTTTAATAAAAATTATTAGATCAAACAAATAGGTTTGTTCACTGTTATAAAAGTCCAGAAAAAGATCATTGGTTTTAATATAAAAAATAAGATATACACACCGTAGATTTAATCAAATATATGCTGTTAAACAGGATAATATCAACTTAATTAACTGTTAATAGAAGATAAACGTACATACAAAAAATAACTACAAATTATATTTATATATTAACAATACAATTTAATAAAAGGGTTCATATTGAATAATTGAATATTTTCAAATGGTTTGTATTTGACCGCATTCTTGTCGAGCTTTCATATTCTAAGGTAGCAGCTTTTGTACGTCGCGTTCTTTTATGTATGAGCTTTTTATGCAGGATATATGAGTTCTGCTTATACACACCTAAACCAGTACTTATAATACATGCATTAAACATCTACATACATAATTTCCTGTGTGTATTGGTGATTTTGCATTACATGTGCGCAAAGAGTTCACATAATAGCCTCGCCTGGGGGCACGACCCTCTCTCCATTGTCACAAGACCTCCTGTCCGCGGATAAAGGACACCATTATCACGAATTATATCCATATTTTACACAAAACAATCACTAATGTCTGAAAAACTAATTAATGCGATCTCACATTTGTGCAATTGTAAAGATAACATATTCCTGGTGTAATTGATAAAGCTGTAATGCATTGCGGTTTTTGCGTAACAAATTAAAAATAATATTAAATTAATGCTTAATACTTATTTGATATATAATTTAAAAACTATAATATTTTAATTTTATTAAAACATAGTGCTTAGTAGATTATTGCACGTGTATGTTATACAATCAGGCAATGTATAGTGAATCATAATATAATTATTTACAATAACATGTGTTTCGAATGCTCAAAAAATAAAGAAAAATGTGTTAATTTAATGTAACATCAAGTTTTGATCAGCTAAAATTTGACTTATAGTTTTGCCTCTAAAATAACTATGAAGTTTCTTATGACATTTAATTTACTGTGATGCAACTATTTTTAATATTAAAATACCTACAGCCAATCATCAGATGGCTTTTGATTAAAATGCATGCGCCGCCCCTAACTTTACGGAAGCTGCGATGGATTAGCAGGGCCTCCGGTCAGAGGAAAGGAACGGGGGCAGTTAAAAGAAAAGAGGAATAAACGGCCACCCCCGCTCTATTTGCAATGCGAAGGGGTTAGAATCTGATTATACACTGGTCAGCTTTAGGGGCGATACGACTTGCACAGCAATCGCGCCCACCTACCTAAATATCTAAAGTAGGTACTATACAACGACCCCTTCTGCATGTGTATAATATATAATTCTGACAATATTCGCACAAGGCGAAACGCCGAGATTAATAAATTAACGCATCGAATGGCAATTAAGAGTAATATATTATCATAGAGCCGGCCCTGGCGGTCCTTGTTTGCATGTTGTAAATTAATATTTCGGTAGATTTAAGTGTAAACTTAGTAATAAGGTAGTAAAGTGCGTATTAAAATACTAATTTTGTGCATCAATTATAAATAATCTTTAATTTTGTATATTACATAAATGTATAAATAAAATATTTCTTATAAAAAAGGGTAACATTTATAGTTCATGTGCTGTAAAAGTACATAAAAAAAGGATAGTAAAATAAATAACAATTTTTTAAATGAATAATATAAAAAAAAACATTAATATAGGTATCTAACCATTAAATTTAAATACAGATAATTCAAAGCAAATTGAAGATTTCAAGAATAACATGGAAAATATTAAGTTTTGTAATTAAAATCATGAAATAAAATTATTTTTTATATCAATATGTGCTGCAAACGTTGAGAATGGAACAAACTATTTCTGGCTGAATTTACCAATTATAAATTATTTGCGAGGAAGTACCTTTGCATTAAATCTACAAACGAAACGATTGGAAAGTAAAAGTTATATTTTTAATGTCATCTCTGGCTACCGACTATTTTTTAATACAAAATATTATCACTCTGAATTATATTGTAGAAAAATCACAACGAAACTAATGTCTAACTTTATCATACAATAGTTAAGTTAAAGTGTATAGACATTAAATAATAATATATATGAAAAACTTAGGGTCTTAATATATCGTTTAGCTTAGCACGTTTGTTATAACTATTTAAGTGTTATATTTAATTTTACTTAAAAATTTGATTTATTTTGTTAATTTATACACATGGGAGTGAGTGAATTTAACGTATTTTTTCATAAATATTTCTCTAATTATTTATTTATTATCTTATATATATATATATATATATATATATATATATATATATATATATATATATATATATATATATATATATATATATATATATATATATATATATATAATTGTTCTAAGCCACTTCTACTTCCGCTTCCGGACGCTCATAACTTTAAATAAAACATTTTCCGTTCAATTCTATATTTTTTAAATCGTATCTATTTGTATGAACATTGTATAATAAATAATAGACGTAAACAAAAGAAATATATTTAATTATAATAATAAATAATAATAGAAATAAAATTTGAATTTGCTTCATTGCTTTCCGAGGCACCGGTTGTTTCGACCAATGAAAAATAAGCATTCAAATATAAAACAAGATGGCCGACAGTACCATGACAACAGTTTTAAATAATTATTATTTAATAATAAAATATTGCTACGCGACAATAATTTTCATTAATTCGTCATTTGACTGAATATAAATAATCGGATTGCAAATTAACTAGGTGTGTTATTATAACCATGAAAATTAAATATATACATACTGTGTTGAGGATAAGAAGAATAACATTGATTAAACAAGATAAACAATCATAAAACAATCTTCGTAATGAAATCTTCAAATTTTGAATTCCCGGCGATGGGCTCCGAGGCACAAAAAGTGAGTTTTTCCTTCTATAATACATAAACATTATCATTGCTTCCGATTTAATACACATATATGTTAGATTTGACTGAACTAGCCACGTTTTAAACGTGAACATGTAATATATATCTAGTACGTATGAAGATTGAGGTTAATGTTGATCAAACCGTATAAATGCTAATAAAACGTATTTTGTTATCTATTAATATTTGGGGATACTATCTCTTACGACGATCGCGTGACAATGGTTGTGATGCAGTCGGTTATTTAGATTTTACATAAAAATAAATTAAAACCATTTTATTTTGGTTTTAATTTATTTTGCTGTAAGTTGTATATTTTTTTTTCCATAATATAATAAAAAATATTTTTTATTTTATTATGGATTTTAAATATTCTTAATTTATTATAGATTTTGAATATGTTTAGGTTATTATTCATTTTAAATAAAGTAAATACTATTTTCACTTATTATTAATAATTTTCATTAAATTAGCTTTAAAAAATATTATTTAAATATAATATTTTTTATTTATTATTTAACTATCTGGGGTACATCAAAACAGTAAACCACCGTACATGTACGGCGGTACCGCTCAAAGGATTGAACAGAATAATTATGTTTTTCTGTCTTACATTATTTTTGATTGAATTCAATTTTAAAGTAAATGACAAAATTTTAAAAATATTTATAAAGCACTTACATGACTTAAAAACAACTATTTTGCAATATTTTCCATGAAGTATTGATGATGATTTTTGAGTTCGGAATTCATTCTTAGTAACAGTAAAGTCTTTGATTTTCTTACTAAGCTGTAACTAGGGTTCTCAATCAAATATTCGAATAATTATTAGAATATGTATAATATCTCGTTAACGTTATATTATCTCATTTATAAATGGAACTTGGATTTTTTTAGAGTGAAACAATGGTTTAAACTTGAGCAACACAATAGTCGTTTTTTTTTCTCAATATACCCGAGTGACTAGTGCCGCTCTAAAATCTATGATTATTTATGCGCCTTTATTTTGTTTCGAAATGCGATGACAAAAAAATGCTTTGTAATGCTTTCAAAAAACATTTTTGCCGTGTTTACTATGACCGAATTCGCAGAATTCATTCGTTGAAAAAAACAAAATATTGGAAAGGCCCACCCTTGATTATTGCTTAACGCTTACCTCAAAAACAGGTGTGCGTTGCAAATTTTTATTAAGTTCGTTTTACGTTTTTGTATTGGACGTTTTTAGACGCAAATTTGTTGTTTTAATCACTTCAATAATTCGAACGCGGTTAATTATTTTCTTGTTATTTAATTGATATGCATATCTACACAAAAAACGTCGATACGGATATGATTTTTATGCATATAAAATTCGTTCCAAATATTACTAGCTATGGTATATAAAATTAATTCGATAAAATTATGTATTTAAAATGCTCTATAAATTTTGGATCTTAATTTTTTTGATTTAATTTACATGTGATTCCCCACAAAACAAATATGAAACGACTCCGATCTATATGTTCCAAAAATTGTATACAACAGATAGTAAGTTATTGAATATAAATTCGAATAAAATTATATGTTTGAGCTAATCTTGTTTTTCACAAACTTTATTTGATTGAAAAATAAATGTGTTTTTTTCAAAATTTTGCCGAGATTCGATATGACTTCGTAGAATTAACCATTAGCGAAAGTGCATTTTCGGTGAAATATACGATAGGAATGGTTCATTTTTCATTATTATGGATCTTGAAATATGTGCACAATATTTCCTCAAATTTTTTTTTTTGGGACACAGGGACTTATTTTTAAAATTTATATAACTCAGCCAGCGCTGTTGTTGATTTTTCGTTATTTCTTTGCTTCTTCCTCAGAAATTTGGTCTGAATTTTCAGATTGAATACCTAAATTTACTGCTACTAATTTACATTCGCTGAATATTTCCTCTCATGTCAAATATTTTTTTAATTTCCACTCCTTTTATTTCTTGTATGTATAAAAAAGGCTGAAAAAACTTATACCTGAAATAAATCACAATACATACATCTCAAACATCTGCAGTTTAGTTCAAATTCATTATTTGCGGTCGGTATTTACTTTTTTTATAAATATATTCAGAGTCGGGCCTCTCTCTCTTCTCCCTCCCTCTCGGCTGGCCTGATCGCAGGTAAAGTTTGGAAACTCTGTTCTAAATAATAATTTAATTACTAATAGCCTTGTATATTATTATAATAAGTCATATTATGAATTTAACATAAGTTGAGTATGTTATATATTATGATGAACACGTACAATGCTTGTATCATTATAACAAGAACTAAGTACAACATGCATTTAATCTATAACACAACAAACATCCCCAGAATTGCCATTCCCGGGCACGACCGCCTCGACATCCCTTAACACCGAAAGAACATAACCTCCTTATAGTTCACCCGTGGACGACGTAACACGTTCACGTGTCGCGTAAATTGTCCTTGAGCCGGTGCGCTATCAAATTAGAGCTCGACAACTACATACTGCTGCTCCTATGTAAAGGCTCGTCCACAACGCGCAGCCAAATATAGAGCCCATTGTTCTAGTTAATTTTCATTAGACACCATTGTACCTACGCGGAGAGAGGAGCGACCCGCCTATTGTGGACTACGTCGTGTACTACGAGAGCTACGCTTTGTAGCCACCCACGCAGGAGGGACTTTGTCTATGGATTTGCTACGGCGACACATTCCGCACCGCAACTTCGTTACTTGCACCATTCATGAATCTCGCGACAAATATTTGGGGACTTCTGGTTTCAGTGGTGTAATGAATGTTGAAAAATCAAGCTAATTGTCTCTCTTCTAAACATTGATATTTTTCTTAATAATTTATTTCTGTGTATTATACAATTGAGTCATGATATAATTATTTATACATTAATCGGATGATGTGTTAGTAATTATTATTATTATTTGATTTAAATTATGCGTGAACTTCGTTTATATTGTTGCTAAAATAAATATAAAAAATAAACAGATCCGCGAGAAACTTGGCACGTTATGTTAATGTGTAATAGTACTCTTCAAAACAGTCATACAAACTATACTGTATATTACATACTGTTAAATTTTCTAAAAAAATTACTATAATATTTATACTCTTTAATCGATTACACTACATTTTTATAAAATATAACATCATTTCTAGAAATATTTTTGATCATATCAATACTTTTTAATTGAATTAAGAATTATAAATAAATTACACTTGTAATAATTCTTGATTTTAAATTCAATTTGTTGGCTGATTTAATAAATTTTGTGTTTGTTAGAATATTATTATAATTATTAATAATAGTTTATACTAAAAAAAATTTTCGTCTGATAAACATTTTCTATATTTTTATAATTTATTTATTGATTTATTTTAATTAAATTAAGTCATTCATGACCTAATGGGCTACCCCAATGCGTCACGATAATGAACAAATAATACATATATATTTTTCATATAATCTTTTAGTTTTAAAATTAATTTTGAGGTTGCTTAACCAAAGGTTTCTTGAATTTCGAGTTAAAATCTAATCAGTGATTCATATTTTTTTTAGTTCTGTAGATTTTTTTAAAATATAATATGTATAGTACTAGAGGAGACCAATCTAAATATTGTAATATTTGAATACCAAATATATTTGCCCATTTTTTAACTATTTGTTTTCGAATATTTGTCAAACTATTGTAGTGAAATATTATGAATATTTAATTTTCCTAATACAAAAAAAGATTAACCCAAGATCACAGCTGTGTATTATTTTTTATGATTTTGTGTATTACAACAATGCAAATACTCATTTTATTTTCGATGTACGGCTGCATTATCTACAGAAATATTGTGCTCTTTATTTGTTTTGCGAAATTAATATTATTAACTTTATGTTATTTATAGCCACATAAACAGGCATGGTTATAGTATATTTTATTAGATATGCTAATAGAGTGAATAGCTAACGAACAATAATAAAAAAAAATAGTTTGTAATTGCCGAAATTTCTTAAATCATTCATATTTCTGTGTATATATTATGCAGCTGTGGATTTTCTCAGTGGCTTAGGATAATAATTTTAAACAGAGCATAGCGAATAATATACAGTATAGTCTTTTTGGAAGCAGGTATAATTTAAGCTAAACTTATTACTGATTTTAAATATAAAATACTACTAAAAGATGTTTTGGCTTAAATATAATTTCGAATAAAATATATTTTAATGCTATAATTGCATTATTGGGTCTTTCAGTGGCCATAAGTGGCTTCAAAACCAGAAATAAAACTTTTATTTTGACGTTGCGAATAAAACTTGTCTTAAGTGTTAAAAGCGTCATAAGCCAAACTCTTTTATTCAAAATAATGGCACCTTCGTATGCAAAACGGTTACCGCATAGCAATTACACCTAATTAATTTCTTATACGAATTATAAGAAATTCAATCAAACATTCTTCTATCTGAGCTTAACAACTTTGACACATGAAATTTAATCTGAACTTAAAACCAAGTCGAGCAACGCTGAACATAGAGACGAGGAAGACCGAGAAAGCAGTAGCTACGATATCTGTAATCTAGAGCTCAACCTGATCTTCGAAGACGAATGGGTCTTTTAGACTCAAACAAGGTATATATATATATATATATATATATATGTAGCCCGTCCAAGATGTTAGCGGTCATCATCGTTATGTTGTAAATAAGGGTGCGTGTACGCATGCATGCATACATACATAGTTTTCCGCGAATTTGTTTACACCGATAGGAGAACGTTACAAATACTAAATCAGGGCTGTTTTAAGGGTAGGGGGATCATACGTTAGAAATTGAATTAAAAATTATAATGTGTTTTATTTTTATTATAAATTATTGTCATGTTGTGGTATTATGTAATCATTAAAACAATTCCTTTAATATTCTATTGGTATTTTAAAAAATATTATATTGAACAGATATTCAACCTGGAGAGTGATACCAAAAGTGCTCTCATGTTTTTGGGTTAAATATGTATATAAGTAAACAAAAAAAGTAAGAAAGTGATATTTTACACTTTCCTCAACAAATTAAATTAAAAAAGTAAAAATTAATTGAACTTGTCATTTCACATGGTCATCCTATTATATTCTCTCACCAATACTATGACAATGAGCGTTCATATCTTGGACGGGCTGTACATAATACCAATAAATATACAAACTGTACGTGGACTGACTCAAAATAATAATTTGTAAACTATATAACTTCATGTGCTCTTACTGTTTTTATCATATATAATAAATATAATATTATATTACTTTTTAATGCTTTTTCTTATTGTTGTAAAGTAAATTAAAATATCAACTACACCACTGGACTTAGAGATGAGGAAAAGTGGTATCGTGCGTGTGTGGGGAGTAGCTGGATTTTCAAAATCAAATTGTTGCTTTCGCACTTTGATTATTGCACGAAAATAATTAGGGAAGTTCGGGTTTCTTTTGAAGTACTCGAACCCCTTATGGCGATTAAGCACCCTTGTGATTTTCTTGTTGTACACGTGAGCGTTTTCTTATTCAGACCACTATGTACACATTATTAATTTGGACGAAAATATATATATATAAGAGACCTCATTAAAACAAACATCTTTACAATGATATTAGTGAAGAGGGTTAATTTTATATGAAGATGATTTCTGAAACTTAGCAAATATAAATATTATTTTTAATAATTGCACGCAATAAATAAATATAAATATCTACCACAGAACGTCTTAGTTCAAACTTTAATTATAATCACCTAAAAATAAAATCTGAGCTTTTTGACTTATGGTTTCATATTCTCGGTTATCATCACCAAGCTAGTTCAGTTATAAATTATAGAAATTTTGATATTATATTCTAACAATATCAAGGTGAAAACAATGCATACTGGTATATTCAGCGGTTGTGGTTAGAATGGGTGGTCCGGGTTGTGAGTTCGAATCCTGGCTGTGGTTCGCCAATTATGACATCACTCTCACTCAATATTATATAATACAAACCTTATAAATCCAGAAACTAGCCATTGTATTAGATTTTTAATCCGATAAGATTCCAACTGGAAGAAAATGTATTAGATGAAAATGTGTTTTGATTTTATTTTATTTTGTATATTGTATTTCTTATTTTATCGATCAACATCATTTTGATGTTCTTAAATGTTTATGAATGTTGCTTTATAGTTTATTTAGTGCGCTTATCTCTCTGTAAATATTTGCGTTAACCTATTAACAAAATATTTGCATCTTCAGCTTAGAGTAAACCATCTGGAAATAAAAATAACTAAGCATTTTTAATTTAAATTTATATATCGATAGAGATTGATCAATAGTTTAATATTTAATAAAAGTATATTAATATTTTTTTAGACATTCCTCTTTTAAAAAATTAACTTGTAATTTAAAAGAAAATTCAGACTAAATTATTTAGGGTACAGTCTGTTTTTAAAGTTTTTTAAAATATAATTTGTGTTTTTTATAAATATGTGTTCAAAATTGTATGTATAATGAAAAAACTGAAAATGCTTTTATGAATTTATTTATATGGAATTCTTGTTTTAACGTATTTTTTATAAACTAATGTATATGTGGTCGTTGCTGCAATGTCTGTTTCAAAATTTATTTTCTGTGATTAGAGACTGATTTTCTCGAAATTTCCCGGAAAATCTCGGTTTATAAATTTCAGGACAAAATTGGAATATATTACAAAATGCATATGCAACGCGTCATTTAACGATTGAACGAGCAAAACAACAACCTCGTTATATTTCCAAAACAATTTTCCATTCCTATCAGATTCTAATACAATCACGTAGTACGCAGTAAGCACATTCACGTGAATATTTTACAAATAAGTCGTCCTATTCCAATTTCGCATCCGCGCATCTTGCCACGTCCTGTCTAAAGCCTCCATCGCCTCGTTTGAAGCCGGATAGTTTCAGAGAGCCTGAACAAATGCCGCAGTTATCGAGAGCCCGTGTCCCGCTGAATTGGTATCAGTTGTCCCATGTCTGTCCCGTTTCCTCTCATCGGAAAATTCATATCTGCCATCTCGTTTGCTCGCACTTAAACACGTGTTTATTTGTATGTTTTATCCTTCGGCGGCTTTAAACCCAACCCTCTCTGACCGCAAATTCGGAACGTCTGCTCTATCGTTTCGATAACGCATGCAGACCTCTCTCTCGCTCGGCGCTGGCTCCCGTTTTAATCAGCCGTAGGGCGTCTCTTTCTGGCCAATGGAAAGAAGTGACTTTGTCTCTCTCTAGCTTTCACTCAATGAGCGAAGCTCGATCCGGTGTACTTTTGAGTGTGTGGGTACGTTTCGAATTATTCAGATTTGAAAATTTTAATTAAAATTAAAATTTAAATAAAAAAATGGTATTCTAAAAACAATCTAGTAAAATAATTTCAAACCTTCGTTATTAATAATAAATATTTTATTACATTCTTAGTGTATATTAAATATATAATAATTAAAATAAAATAATATTTTTTTAATAACAATTTTTCTAGCATAAGAAACCGATTTAATATCATAATACAGTTCCGGTAAAATATTTAGAAACGAAACGTCGTTCCAGTTTAAAAAAAATTATAATTGATGTATAAAAATAAATAAATTCTTACATTTTTATAAAATGCTGCGAGTGCTGAGAATGAAACGGAACATTTTTGCCTGAATTTTACATCTTTAAAGCACATACTTGATATAAACCTATTTTTTCTGTCTTAAAATAAAAGGCTGCGAAAGTTGAAAATGGATTGGATAATTTCTATATATATCAAAATATTTGTAAAATGCGCTTTTTATGATAATCTCTGTGTTTTTGTTACATTAGTGCATTACAAGCTACAAAATACAACGTAGTATATGCGTTTCACTACAAAATTATTGAAATGCGAGGTGGTGCAAGCGTGAATACGTCCGATTGTTTGTTATAATATTTTTTATAAGAGCTGATTTTATTAATATAAAAATATTTGATTCTCTTTCCTATAATATATATAATTTCGTTCGAACAAGATCACTGATTAAATACGTATTTATTCTAATTTTAAACGCAAAAAACTGATTCAATTTATTCTTAATTGTGTCTCGGTATTTAAGGTCGGAATAGTGCGCTCCGTAACGCTTCAGACTGATAACACAGAGGTCACGGGTTCGAGCCACAGCAGCAGATTTCAATTTTTATTTATAAAAAAGCGACATCCAATGATTATAAATTATATTATATATTATATAATATTCTAAAATTAATTAGATCGATGTTACTGATTCTCAGACTTTCAATCTGGTGATGAATACTAACTTGTAGGTATTTATTGTCTGATTGACTCACTTATTTAGTACAGATTCACCCCGTTGTAATGAATTTTTATGTTATGTTCCATAAATACTTAAATTTCACTCTTGATTTCTAACCATTTGTTAAGATAACTAACCGTTTAAATAAATTATTTATGTATGTAAGCTTCCGAAAAAATAGGAAATTGTTATTTATAATGAAATATGATCTTTTTGAGAGTTTTTAAAAATGATTATCAATAAAAAATCGTACAATAAGACATCCATATATTCTTTTTAAATTTCAATCTTTATCTTCTTCATTAATTTATTGATTATTTTTGTTTTAAATAATACAGATATATGTTAGTATAATTTGAAAACTACTAAATACACTAAAGTTCACAAATACCGTATTATTTTAATAAACATTTTAATTAATAATATTGTAATTGTTAGAGTAATAATACAAGCTATAACGTGAAAGCTTAAGAACATTGTTTTTTTGGGATAAACGATTAGGTGTAGTAGTGTCTCATTGCTATTGAAAAAATATTTTTATTTATTATTTATATTGTAAATATGTTTTTATACGTATTTTTGACATACGTATAATTTCATCAGAGTAACAATCAGCATCTGTTGTATTGCAAAACTTAACTTAAGTGGTCAGTTTTTATAAATAAAATTCTATTTTAGTGTGGAAATTAAAACTATTTGAACGCAGTAGTCGTGTTTCATGCAAACTACAAGTGGCGCATTTAAAAGTAGCCCTTTCAAAGAAAATCACCCCCCTTTTGACTCAAGTCTAAATTGCCTGGTCTCGAACTACGAACTAACCGGGAAGCTCAGCGATATCTTGGGCCGCACAACCGAAAGGGTTAAAGAGGGCGCGCGAGCGGTGCGGGAGGGCATTCCTTTATCGGATAACACACGTGCAGGTCGTATGTCCGTCCCTGTCCTGGGGGCGGACCTATCGCCCTCTGCGGCCCTCGTGCGCGCGTACGGCCCGCGGACCGCGACAACAAATCGCTTTCGCGGTGCGGTGGTCGCAGTCTTCGCCCGCACTCGGACACTCGCGCTCGCTTCAGCTGAAACTGCGGCCCGCGAACAAAAAGTGCGCCGAAACGTCAAAAAAACGCGGTACTTGTCGAGTAAAACGACGCGAACAAATCGGCTCGATCGCCTATAAACATAATAATCTAGCATATTTCGATTTAAAATAAAACAGTGCAAACGGGCCGCATCCTATATCCAATCGGACATCAAAAGTGAAATTTGTCGATTGTTACAACATTGACACAATCGTGTTCATACTATTAAATAATTTTAAAATTAAACCTAAGCTGTGTTGTTAAATTATCGTGTACTTAAAAATATAACGCTTGAATACATAATTTATAAAAGTGATCTTTGCCAATTTTAAGGGCGAAAACTATCTATTTTTATAATTAATTTAATCGTGATAATTTAATTAAGTCGTGTTTTGGGCTACATTTAAATGTGCCACCATTAAAATGTGTTTTAAAAGCTTTAGTGGTACAAGTAAATTGAAATGACGTAACATGCCAATCTTTAAATTGGTTCAATTGTGTTTAGTTGAGCGATTACATTTTAAATTGTTTTACTGGGCTACTTTTAAACGCGCAATTTATACTAACAGTGATATAATTAAATTCATATTATAACAAAACATACATTTGTAACTTAAAATTATTGATTAAAGTTCATCAGATAAAGTTGCATAATATACTAATATTTGTGTTAGTTCAATTTTAATTATTTGAGCAAATAAGTTATAAATTGTTCTACTGGGCTACATTTAAATGCGCAGTTTAAATTAACAGTGATATAATTAAAATATTATTATAACAAAACATACATTAAATGACTCATTTGTAGCTTAAAATAATTTATTAAAGTTCATCACATAAAATTGCATAATATACCAATATTTGTGTTAGCTCAATTTTAAATATTTGAGCAGATTACTTATAAATTGTCCTAGTGGGCTACATTTAAATGCGCCATTTAAAACTACAAGGATGCAACTAAATAATTAATATGCCAAAACATACATTAAATGCCTCATTTGTATCTAAATATAATTTATTAAAGTTCATTAAATAAAATTACACAATATAAATAAAAATATTTAAGTTCATCACATGAAATGACGTAAATAGCTCAATTGTATTTATTTGAACAAATTAATTTAAAATTGTCCCTTTGGGCTAATTTAAAATATGCAAAAGTATAATAACTAAATTATTATTATAATATATAATACATTAAGCGCCACATTAGTATCTAAATATAATTTATTAGTGTGCAATTAATTAAAATACGCAATATAAATATCAATATTTATGTTGGCTCAATTGTGTTTATTTCAGCAAATAAGTTATAAATTGTCTTATTTGGCAATTTTTAAAAGTATAATTTGAATTAAAAGTGATATAATAAAGTTATTATTATATTAAAATATACATTAAACACACAATTTGTATTTAAATATAATTTATTATAGTGCAATAAATAAAAATACGCAATATAAATAACATTTGTGTTTATTTGAACAAATAAATTACAAAATGTCCTTGTGGGTTACTTTTAAATGCGCAGTTTAAATTATAAGTGATATAGTTAAATAATTATTATAATAAAACAAACATTAGATGCATCATTTAATTTAAGCGTTTTGCAATTAAGAATATTACAAAATTTACTTGTATTTGTATTTATCTAAGCAATTAGGTTAAAACTTGTCTTACTGGGCTACTTTTAAATGTCTCACTTAACCTACAGTGATATAATTAAATTATTATTATAATAAAATATATATTAAATGCTCCATTTGTATCTACATTTAATTTATTAAGGATCGTTACATGAAATGTCGCAATATACCAATTTTGCGTTAATTTAGTATTTTTCTAGGTTAATTTTAAATGTACCATTTAATTGCACGGTTAACATATGGTTAAACTATTATAACATAACATACATTGAATACTACATTTTTATTTCAATATAATTAATTAAATATTTATATGCTTATTAAAATCAAATTAAATTAATCTAGTAATTTTCTTTAAAATTATTGTATAAATTGTGTATATTTTTTTTTTTAAATATCAACATGCTAAATTTTTTAATAATAGTATGATTTAGTTTCATTGTATTCTAAACATAATTGTTTATTTTAAATTTAAATAACTAATCATTTTAATTAATAAGCATATTATTTTATTTGAGCAAGCGTATCTTTGTTAATAACAAATAGTTAATAATCGGTAGTGCATGTTTTGGATTATGTAATCCGCTTTGGGCACAATTGTTTATTGTGTTGTTCGTAATTTATTTAATTATCCAAAATTTTATTAAATGATTCACTCTAAATATTTTAACATTGTCATTTAAACATACAAGTACATATCCAGAGATCGTTCAATAAAAACGTGTTTATAAACTCAGTGTTGTCTCAATATGGAGCGTCGGAACAGCCTCAAAGGGCTTTTTACTGTCTTTAAAAGTAGCATAAAATACAGAAATAGATCTTGTTTGTTAATGAGTAAATACAGTGCGTGTTCAGAAAAAAGCAGTGTTATAACATATAGTTGTCCGCCGGCCGACGTCAATCATGATAAATTATCCCGCGGATAAGCTTTCTGCCTAAGAGCTCGTGGATTAGCCGAAAGCTCCTCATTGTTTCGCAGTCAGTCGTCGCTTAATTCCGCAAGACAAGTGTCTCGATGGCGTGTTTCAGAACCGAAAATGGATTTGCACCATCGTAGGGCTTAAGATCCATTCCCCGGCGTGTATAGGCACAACACACCCCTTTCTGAAGCGTCTTAGGGAAAGTTTAACATTGCGGAGAGACCGAAACAATAACGCCTAAGCCTTTAATGTATTATAGACGAAGTTAATCTCAGCAAATTTAAATTAAAATAATGGATATTTGAGAATATAATACAGAGCCTAACAGAAAATGTTTAAATATTAACATGACATTTACTGAGGGCGTGACTTATATAATAGTTTTTATTTTTATCGCTTCGGTTGAACTTAATTTATTGAAATAATTTCTAATTTTGTGTTGTTTATGTATATATTTAGTCCCTCTTGTCATTCCCTGATATATCGTTATAAAGATGGGGAGAGTTCCCGTGGGAGATTTATTGTATGACGTACTAATTCTAACCCAACGTAACCTATTTATGTTTTCTAAATTGGTTAAACGTCATATTTAAATTCAGGGAGTCTTATTATGTACTTTTAATAATGGTGATTTAATTTAGATTGTTTATAAGTAATTTTAATATTTTTTTGATAGTGCTATTATTGGTTTTTTGTAACTTAAAATCAAACTTTTACAATATTGTTAAATATAATATATTTAAATAATAATAAGATCTTTACAATTCTAATATTATTTGCTAATATTTTTCTTCAAAATTATAAATACCTTAATATTACTAGAACAATTCTAATAAACATAATTTATAATGTCATGTATTGTAAACCACAGATAATTAATATTGTAGCTAGAAGTAAATATAAATAATAAAGTTACATTAAACTGCGTTATTCACAAAATTTGCACGTTTTTAAAATTATATTTTTATTATTAGTACATTATTTTGAATGTAAACTATGTTTTAATAATAAATAAATTGTATAATATAATTTTACTGTAAAAGTTTGGTTAAATTGTGTATTGCATATATTGTCTTAAAAAAACCCGAATACTTAACCATATAAATAAAAATATTTATTATATAGATAGGTTTTAAATATCAACTGCTTAAGTTTTTTTGAGTAAAAGTTAGTTATTCATGTAATTTTTCTCCCATAATTATGATACACAGGCTCTAAGAATATTATTTCTTGCAAAATAGTTTTTTAAAACAGCACTAAAATATATAAACAAATAATATATAAAAAATATATAAGATTATTGAATTAAAAAAAGAATAAATATAATTTTATAAATGAAACTAACCCACAAATTAAAAAGTTTTCTCAATAAGTAAAAATATTTATTTATAGTTGGCTTTAAATATCATTTGCGATAAAAATCTCATTTCTTACAAAAAGTTTCATTGAAAACAATACTAAAATTAGAAAAAAAATAAGTACAAGAAATTAATTAATGAACTGAAGAAAAATTTGATAGAAAAAATAAAAAATAAATAAAAAAAAGTATACTTTTATTTAATTTATTGATTTAAAAAAATATCGTTTACAAATTATACTTAATGTATATATAAATATTCATTATTTTTTCTCAATTTTTAATTATATAAAGAGATAAAAAAAATGAAATTATACAAAAAAATATATTTAAAAATAACAGAAAATATAAAACAACCGTTTTTTTTAATTAAAATAAATAGTCTTTTTTGTTATCTAAAAGAATCTTGACTATTACTCGTTCTTAAAATATTATATCTAATTTTTTTATGATAAATAAAGGTCACAAGAATGTTAATTCTTAAATTTAATAAAATTTATTAGGCATAAATATTTCTTGAATTAAATTCTTCATATTTTAAAAGACACTCAATATTGCTTTGCTCTCTAAAAACATTTACTTTGAAAACTAGTTGTAGTATTAAACTTTTTACTTTAATTTTTATAGTAAAAAAAACAAATATTTAATAATTAGGCTTAAAAGTTAAGCTAAAATATATATTTTCTTTGAATTGATAAATATAAATAAATTCTAAAATACATTATAAAATATATATGTTATAAAAACATACCATAAATATATTTAATTTAAATTAAAAAATTTTTGTACTTATATTGATATTTATTATATTAACGTATTTTTTCTAGGTTGTTTAAAGCATTTTTTGTTCCACCAAAAATTTTTTTAGCATTATTTGGTGATGGTTTATATATGGTTTATTTATGGTTTATATATAGCATTATTTGGTGATGGTTTATATATAATTTTTCATTGCTGCACAATATTTTATATATATTGTTAAAATAAATAAGAACTCACCAGTAATATAGTTGAGAAAACTTAAATACATGATACAGTTTTTAGTCCTTTGTGTATGTAAAATTATATATTTATAATTTTATATATATTTTTATATTTTTTTATAAAGAAATAATAATATGAAGGTATTTCTTATCTGATAAAGAATATTAGGAATATATAAACCATTTAACTGATTCTTTACTCAATAATATTAATACTAAAAAGCAAGGCTTTAAAATATTTATTTAGGTTAAACTAGATTTTTCTTTGAATAGCTTATAAAGATAATACTTTTTTAATGACAAATTAATATATATTTTATCTAAAATATAAATATAATATGTACGGAGCAATAATAAATTTTAAATTTTGTTTATGGTGAAAATTACATTTATTATTGTTTTTATTAAGTTTTCGACAAAATTTTTTTGCATTAACTGTTTGTTTAACTGTTTTTTTCTTCGCCTAATAGTTTTTATATTTTTTTGTAAAAATAGCAATATATAGAAAATATTCAAAACATACAAATTTTTATTTTTCTATAGGGTTATAAATTATGAAAATAGATAATTTACTAATAAGAATATCTAAGACTGTCTTATTTTTTAAACTTACTTTTTTTAATGCTACTCGTTCCTCATATTTTTTTTTTATTAAGAAAGAAGACCATGAAGTTATTTTTTTAAATTGTATCTTTAGTATTATAAAAAAACACCTTTAACTAATCAACATATTAAGGTTAATTTGAGTATTTTTCTCATTCATTGTCATTCAATACCTAACTGGAAGAATCTCAAGTATTACAATTTTTGATGATTATTCTACAGCTAAAAACATAAGTTTTATTTCAATCATTAAATGACCCATTTTTACATGATGGTACAAATACTCCTAATACATATTATTGATATTTACAACTATAAAAAACATATTTCCGATATTAAATTGCTCTATGAAAGACTTTTTACTGGGTATATTATTTATTTGTATTACGGCTTATGTATTTTTTAATATTGTATTTAAAACAAACGTAAATTGGAGTATTGTTATACCATAAAATGGCAATATTGAACATGAAATATAAAAGTCATTTAGCATAAAATCCTACACACATCAATAAATCCGCCATATTCAAAATAAACAAAACACAGCTCGCAAACGCGATTATTAAGGTTGTATAGATCAAACACGTGTTTTCGCCGAAAATAAATACTAAAAAAATCCACCCCCATTCGAAGTCGGCCGATTTTTTCGCCGGCCGGCGCCGGTTTGTTGATGTTCCCATTCACCCCTTTTCACTCATTTCCAGCCCCCGGCGTCGCGTAAAAATCGCCACCCCATCCACCCGGGGGTGGAAAACTTTTCATTCAGCGAAAAAAGTGTGGCAAGGCCACTGGGCTACATTTTTGCCGTGACGGCGAAGCGGTGTCAAGTGCGAAGCGGTTTCCTAGCAACGTGCACGTGCACGCGTCCCACGTGCACTCTCGCCGTCTGTCATTCACGGCGCGTCACGAGGGGGTGATTTTATGACGTGATATACCTACACCACCATCCACCCCTAGCATCTAGTAGACGCCTGTGCATTCGGCGGGTGCGTGATTGCATTCGGGGTATAAACGCAGTTTTCACAGGGTTGGTGTGGGTAATAAGACACGGAAGACGATTTGTACGATTGTCAAAAAGGAATAATTGAAATGAGGATATTCAGCTTATGGGGTATTTTCGATGATAGGTAATAAGTTAGTAATTAAAAATCATTTTATTCACAATAATTTCATGAGCCTATCAATGTGAACCTATGATGTTAATATGATTTTAATTTAAAAATATTATGTTATAAAAATATTTTACAATTATATAAGTAATTTACATTTGTATGATACACTTACATTTACTATAATTTATTTGTTTATATATATATATATATATATATATATATATATTATAATAAAATAAATTTAACAAACAAACAATCGCATATATTCTGAATTTTCGTTTTGTGGAATTTTCGTGTGCGCAATTTTGCAAAATAATCGGATCCCTAAAGATTCTTAAAATTATAGTAATCTGAATTTAAAAATATCAATGGTTCTGTATTTTATAATTTAATAATGTTCATCTTAAATTGTGTTTTATATATAGTGATTATTCTCAAAAAATATTTTTCAAGAATATTTCGAGATAAATACGAAATTTAAAATTCTCATTTCAATAAAAGTTTGCTGATTTCTCTACATTTTAATTCTTTCTTATTTTTTATTAATATTTAACAATTAAATTTATACAAATATTTTTAAGAAGAGATGCAAGGTATTTGAAAATATGCATGCTTTCTTGAAAGCTGTAAATAGAGGTCGGAAGTAATTGAATGCCATAAAATTGTTTACAACTTTCTTAACTATTCTGATCAGCCTTATCTATGCTTTGGTAATTTAATAAATAAATTAATAATCAAATAAGTAGAAAAGCGGCAGATTGAAAAAATGTATGGGGACTCTTATAATTTGACTGTCGGTGAATTTGAGTCTCGTTTTAACGTTCTTGTTCTCGTTAGCATATGTTATTGGAAATTTTCTCTACGATTTGGGTATAAATACGAAAACTCTAAATTACTCTTACAATCGAAGTAGATTGATAATTTCTAGTCATTCGAGTTTTCATGTCAAATATATTAAATCAACATTATTTTATAGTTGCTCTTTTCAACGATGATCAATAATATAGAGATATTTACAATAATAATCTGTATTATTATAACCACAAACTATATATTACATATTTTTTTTTATTTGTCAAATAAAAAATATATGTAATTATTTGTCAAATTAAAAATAATAAACATTGAGAAATCAGAATGCTTAATTATATTCAATATGTACACTTTTTCCTATCAAATTCTTATAAATAAAATCAATATTTAAGTAAATATTGTTAAAAAAATATGTTATGTTACTTTAAATATATTTATAGCTAAAGAAGAATAATAAAATTATGAATTGTTATAAATAAAATTAAAAATGAAAAAAAATTATTCTTCAGAATTATTAATAAAAAAATTTTTTTTGACACAGTCTGAATTTTTGTTTTACATTTTTAGATAACATATTAATATTTTATTTAATTAAAAAAACATGCCGCATTGTGAAAAAATTTAAAGACACTTTTTTACTAAGAAACGTCACACAGCGAGAAAATTCAATATTTATATATACCTATTATTTATGCTTCCACGAATTCATCTCTATATTTTAAATGAAAAAAAACAGTTTCTAACAAAATATGAATTAAAATTTACTCATTCTTTAATCTAAACCTAATTTATGTACATATTTAAAAATAATTTGTTTTAACTTGTACCATAAGATGCCGTTAGAAAAAATCCATAATTTTTATTCGAATTTTGTGTCAATACTAAGTTTAGAAAAAAGTATTTAATACAATGTATTTTTCTTATAGATGTTTAAAAATTAAAATCATGCAACATAGCAACAAAACGATTAAAAACAGATGACTCTAAAATATTTTTTATAATAATTAAAATCTAGTGAATAAAACGTTACGGTGATTTTTTTGAACCAGAATTTAAACATATTATTTTATACGCCAGATTCAACAAATGAATAACAATAACAATGACAAGTGAATAAGAACGTCCGCCCGGACGTGATAGTGATTTGTTTTATCAAACCTGCCTCCAGTCGAGCTTCCTTCGCCCCAAAGCTGTGATGATCGTTCGAATAGTTCCCGGCGGAGAGTCGTGATCTCCCCTTCGTCGCTTATGTGCACCACCCAGAGAGCCAAGCCCGGCGGCAAGATGCACTTGACCACCAATAACAACTCGACGGGCAGCGGCGCCGCCGGCGCGGGTACCCCCGACGGCGCCGCCAGCCTCCTCCAAGAAACCTACACAAAGATGACCTCGGACATCCTGGCCGAGAGGACCCTCGGCGACTTCCTCTCGGAGCACCCAGGTGAACTCGTCAGGACGGGCAGTCCGCACTTCGTGTGCACGGTGCTTCCGCCGCACTGGAGGTCCAACAAGACCCTTCCAGTGGCCTTCAAGGTGGTGGCGCTGGGAGACGTGGGCGACGGGACTGTAGTGACGGTCAGAGCCGGAAATGATGAAAATTATTGTGCCGAGTTGAGAAATTGCACGGCGGTCATGAAGAACCAAGTGGCCAAGTTTAACGATCTGAGGTTCGTCGGCAGAAGTGGTAGAGGTGAGTGTTGTGAATTTTATTTTATTGAAATCAGTATCTATCCACGTTTATGGAACATTTTTTATTTACAAATAATACTAAATGGCGTCTAAACTATGTATATATTATAGTTTGTCGGTTTATTTGAATCGGAAAAATTACATAAATTTTCTCGATAACATAACTTGTGTTATTTTCCTTACATTTATGGACGTATAAATTGTACATTTTTAATATGTTCAATTCAAAGTTTAAATACATTCTATTTGGATTGTGAGTCCTTGTATAATGGCTTTCTGATTGAGGAAAACCCTCAATGTGTTCCTTTACGCGTTTTACTTCTCCTCATTGGTTTTCCTAGAAGAACCTTCCATTCTACCACGAAAATCTCCAAAATTTTGTTGCATTGATAGGACGGTCCACTCTTTCTTTAGATATACTAAATGTATCTAAAAAAATCTTTTGCATATTAAATATTTTGCTTCTTTGGTACCTAAATAATATTTAAAACTGCAAGTCCTTTACGTTCCCCTGTAATTTTTCGGTCGCATTATTCTCTTAGCAAAGTTCTGTGTAAAACCATTAGTCTGTAAGATTTAAAAAAAAATCATAATTTTGTTTCCTCGTAACTATGAAAACTAATTAACATAGCACGCTTTTCAATTTTTATTAAAATTATTTTATTTTGATTGTACTTGTCTTACTTTCAAAATCAACAAACAATTAATATCATTTACCAAAATAAATTACTAGTAAAAAATATACACTGTTTTTTATATTATAAAAACAAAAATTTTAATATAATTTCTAATGAAATATAGCTCTAACTCTTTTTTTAACAAAATGGACTTGCCTCACTTTCAAAGTCAACGGTTCATATGATAATAAAATTAAATACAAATAAAGGTAAATTTATATCGGATAGTTTTAATATGAAAATCATTAAAAAAATCGTAAAATAGTCAAATACTAAAAAACTTGCTAATTAAATGGAGCTTTTTTAGGGATATAGAACTTTAAAATGAAAAATCGTGTTAATGGCCATAAAATTAGCTTCATTAGAAAGATAATTTCATACCATTAGTGTTTAAATATAATTTCGGGCATATGAGTACAATCTGAAAGTCAAATTTTCGACTACTTTTTCAAGCAGCTGGGGTCGTATATCGATAATAACGCGACGAATGTTGGCTTCCAAGTTGTTCATCGTTTCTGGCTTATCGGCGTACATTAGCGACTTCACATATCCCCACATAAAATAATTCAAAGGTGCTAAATATCACGATATTGAAGGCCATAGGTCCATTACGCGAAATTATTTGCTCATTTCTTTAAATAATTTGTAATAATGGCATATTGCGCCGTCTTGTTGAAACCAAAGCTCTTCCACTATAATGGCATTTAATTATTATCATGGATCTATAGCGCTCTCAATTAAATGTAACGTTCTGGCCAGCATTATTTTTGGAAAAATATGTACCAATGATTATACCAGCCCATAAAATGACTTTTTGTGGATGTAACGGCGTCTCAATAATGGCACGTGAATTTTCTTCACTCCAAATGTGTCAATCTTACTTGTTGACTTAGCAATTCAACCTAAAATGAGCCTCATCGCTGAACAAAATTTTGTGGTGAAAATGAGGATCAAGAGCAATTTCGTTTTGATCCATTCACCGAACGTACGTCAAACGCCTTCAATTCTTGCACGAGCTAAATATTGTGAGCTCGTAAGCCAATATCTTATCGCAAAATCTTCCATTAAGTGGATGTAAACAACTCCAATTGCTATACACGACGGCGAATCGATGGCACAACAGAAACAATTTCTTCAGTGCGCACTGTACGAGGTCCCTACGGATGTGAATTATCAATTAGAGTATGCGTTGTCCGAAAACAGTCCATGGTTATTCGAATTACTTGCTCGGATGGATGTTTATGTCGACTATAAAATAGACGTAGCCCACCGTAAGTTTTTCGAAATAAATTTGTACAATTTACAAGCATTGTTCTGATGAGCTGATCGCTAGACACAATGATATTCTGTAGAAATTATGTTACCAATGATTTTTCAAAATCTAAAATGTTGGAGTAAATTCACTGGCTGATTAAAATGTTAGTTATATGTAGAATTCAGTAGTAGACAAATTGATAACATTAGATTTAGTGAATGCTGTGATATCTATTACAATAGCAGTGAAATAGTAGTAATAAAAATAAGTATGTACAATTATCTGAGATTTTTTCGCACCTTTTCTAATAAGTGTGAGTTGTATTTTGGTCATCATGACGCTTAGGGAAATCAGATTTGTAATAACAAATAAAAAACATATGTACAAATTATACAAACTTACATTCGATACTGTGTAACAACTTTCTAACGAAATTTTATTTTGCGTATAGTAATATATTCGTATTTGTCAAAGAAATAATATTTTAATTTGTATTATTATTAATTAAAAAAAACAGTAATTTAATATAAAAATAATATTATTAAGAATATTTTAATTGGCATTGGTATATTAATTAAGCAAGTAGCAGGTATTAGTGTTTATGTTGCAAAATATTCGAGGTCATATAATTGTAAAGTTAATCACTATCATAAAGATTATGCACAGTCTTCGAAAAATAGTACTTACGTTCCTACAAGACTCCGTGGCGCAACGGTAGCGCGTCTGACTCCAGATCAGAAGGTTGCGTGTTCAAATCACGTCGGGGTCAATCGATTCTTTTTTTTTTATTATATTTTTAAAATAGTAACCTCATAAATAAACAAATAAAATTGACATTTAATTTTATGTTGAAAAAATAAAATTTAAATATTAATTATATTTAAATAAAATTCGTTTTACAATGGCGATTTATTTTATTTTTAGATGGAATTATTATTCGGAGTTTTATTCGGCTTTCCACACTGTATTATTTTTTTGTATAAGACGGTATATAATTTTTAAAATTTTCGCTAGTTTATACATTTTTTTGCAAAAAATTAAATACATGTTTTTTGCCAAAAATTAAATACATTTTTTTTTAATTTTGCACATATATTTTTAGAAGTACTAAAAATTCTCATATTAGATACTTGTTTATCCCGGGATTCCGGGAAGTAATTTTTTAATAAAATAAGTGCAATAAAAAACAGATTAAACTATTATTAAATATACAACTCCTAATCCAATGATAAAAATATATATTTATTAAATAATAACTTTATATATTTCTATATTGAACACAAAAAATGCAATAATAATGGAAATTTAATAGAAAAACAAAGTTGATCGATCGCCACTCAGCTTAGTTACATAAGACTTGAATTATTATTTTTTGTTGACTTAATTAATTACTTTTATTTAAAACTGCTTTAGATTTTTTCATTTTGTTTTAAAATAAAATATCCTATTTTAAAAATATTTTAATAATTTAAATTGCTATGATAAAAACTTTCTAATACATAAACTTTACTTTGGAAATAGAAAAAAATACAAAGCAGTTTGTAATAAAAGTAAAACATATTCTTTAAAAAAGCAACATAAAGTATTGAATAAAGTTCTTATTTGTATAACGGCTAAATAAAAAAAAAAAAAAAATTATAAACGCAAATCGCCAATAAATTATTCAAGTAACACGCGCTCCGCATAACGAAGCCGAGCAGCTTCGCAAACTTGGCAATATGCATATTCAATTAAATATATACATTGCGATTTACTTTTCTATATTTCGGCTATAAATGCTCCAGTCATGGATGGTCAGGAATTTTCCGTAACTACCGATCTATTCCTTGACCTTGTTATATATACACATTCTTGCGGTGGGTCAGTATTCATGATATTCATGAATTGTTCATTTGCCCTGGACGCGGCATTTGTGTCTGTGTTAATGTGATTGTGTGGCAATTAGGTCGATGACAATTATATTTGATTTTTTCGTTCGCTCAAAAACCAGAAGCCAATACTTTGATATCATGCTACTGTCATCTCGTTACCAAGTTGGACTTTCGCTTGGATATGCTAGGCAGTACCTCCTACCTGGGCTATCGCGAGCAATATCAGCCGTCGAGAGAACCGTCGCGATATTATTTATGGTCTTTAGTAATACCAATCAATTTAAAGAGACTTTAAGAGTTGGGGGGAAGTAATGGTAAAAAATATGCACTACAAAATAAAATCATTATACATTGCTACAGCTTAAATTGCTAAGAATACTAAAGCTGAAAAAGAGCATGTCCCTTTAAAACATAAAATAATTCATGCAGGTTTTCGTGCAAATAGTTTTGAGGAATATTTTCGAGTCTAGTTGCGATGATGCTTCTTTGTCTATTCGAATAAACGTTGATTTGTATCAGGTGTCCGACGTCATAAAGTATATTATAATGCAACGACTCGGATGGCCATATAGACGACTCAAAAGTAGAGGAGTGTAGGCAAATCTAGTAGAGGAGCGAAAATAAATTCTTGACTTCCGAGAAGTGAATTTTTCTTATGATCTCTAAGTTGACGAAATTTTGTTGAACAGCCAAAAAATCGTAAAACCGTTTCGTGTCCGTTATAGTGTGAACGACCGGTAAAAATGAAAAGTGGCATAAAACGCGTCATATAAAGTTGTAAATTCTTGTAATTTTAGACTATGGAGCTTCGGAATGGTATTACCGGTCAGCCGGTACCCGTACCGCATGATCCACGGGCAGGACCGGAACGGCACTCGCGCGCCGGGCCGCGGCCATCGCGGGAAAAACGAATCGATAGTTTGCGGGGCTGGTGGGCGCGTGTTTACTTGGTCCGGCGGTCAAAAATGAGCCGCAAGTGCGGTGCGAGGACAAGTCGGTCGGGTCGGCCGATAGTTAGAGGTTTGGCCACCTTCCGGTGCGGCGGCGCCAACTTCCCATCTGCGGTGGCGGCCGACGGTTACCCGCAGCCGGACCCGGCGTCGCGGTTTCGCCCCTACCTGGACAGGTGCCCCGCCGATCGACCCGCAAGTCTTCATAAACTCTGAGGTCGATCAGAGGGAGAGGAGGGGTAGCCACTTAAATCGACCGATGAAAGGTCGGGCACAACAGTCACATGAATGTGACGCCACTGTTTGTATTTTGTGGGTAGTTCTAAATCGCCTCGAGCTTAATGGAGAATTGCGTTTGCTGCTGCGCAAAGTAGTAACATGACAACGCGCAGGCGCCAACTCGATAAAGGTACGTTGACACCTGCGCATTGCCATATTGCGCTGGCGATGGCGTTAGCGCATGCGGAACCCATTGTAAGCAGACTGCGAAAACAAAAAAATCTTTTTTTCTGTCAGAATTTATTGATCAAAAAATCATACAATCGCTGCTCGATAATAGTACATTCATTGAGAGGCGTTATCATCTTGCAACAGCAGCTTCACAGTTTTATTTGTGTGCTAAGTGACAACTGAAAAGTCAAGTCAGAGATTTTATTATTGATCTGGTGTCTCACTACCTAAGCTATTTATATGTTTTTACTAGTACTTTACTACTATAAGGTTTACGCTATGTTTCACAATATGATTTTTTGTAACGTGTCTCTTTCAAATTAATATAATTTAATCAAAATACACATTAAAGGAAATTATGTTACAATCTAAAAATAATTTTCAAACCTGATTTAGGTAGAGGCGTAAACCCAAATATGCCATCTCTTTCTTAATTATGAATAATGATGAAATGGATAGCTCTCGTACTGACTGTGTTAACGCAAATAGAGCATAGTACTTTGATATTTTAGTCGAAAATTATTTGTGCCACAATTTTTAACAGAAAAATTAAGTTATAATTGAATAAAATAACTCAGTGTAAGACACAGCAATTAATTAATAAAATAAACTGGTACGTAAGTCTAATTACGTATATGTATTATGATACTTGGCAATACTATCGAATCTATTCAATCTCCTGCATCATTAACTATCACTTTTCCACCACCGAGACATTTAATTTCGTTGAATTAAGTTTCAAAGACGTATTTGAGACGAGTTCCCCCTTTTTCGTTAAGAGAGCGGAAAGCAGTTAGCACTACTCGTGTAAAAGTTTCGCTCGAACTTACTTTTAAGTAAGTGTCCCGGAAAAGTTTCCAAAGTGGATCGGTGTCTTCCAAATGGGGTTTCGCTATCTTTCCGAAACTTTTTCGATACGATCATCTATTCTAGATACCATGGCCGTAGCAATTTGCGGTTCGAGTGTGTCTTTCGGACTAGTGACATCGATTTGCGCGTCACGTGCGTCTGACACCTGTCACCGGATTATATTGCAGTCTCCCCCGACAATTCGACACACTCAATTACTATTGATTACATACGCCCGATGCGGCCCTGGACGCTTGTCACGCGCGACATCGTCAAGATACCTTATTAAATACACATCACTTATGGGCGATCGTTCGACTGGGGATGGCCGATGTGTTGTATGTTATCGCTTCATTACCAATCTGACCAATTTTGGGCCCAATAAAATTTTTACATGTGAAAATATTTTTTTTACAAAACATTAAATATATATATTTTTGATATAAAACTACTATTAAAAGCAATATACAATAACATTTTCGCCATGATAATAAGTTAACTCAATAATTAGCAGAAGTTGATATAATTGATTGATTTAAAAAGGTGTTGTATTGGACTATTTGGAATGCATATAATTATTAGAAAAAATATGCAAGCTCATGTTTTTTTAGTATATGGTATTTTAATATTGTATTTAATTGTATATACTACATATGTATATATAAGAGATAAAAAATATCACAAAATGAGTGCCTTTTTAATGATTTATTAATTTATAAAGGATAAAACATTTATTTTTGTATCATTCAAAGTATAATATTAAAAGCGCTTTCTCATCTAACACTTGATAGCTACAGGTATCAATATGAGTAAAGAAACACTGAAGGTTTAGCGAATATGCAAATAATTACTATTATTTTTTTCAAGTTCACAAAATTTTATTTTTATTGCATTTAGATTCTTGTCATTTGATTTAAAAAAAAATAATGTCATATTAACGCCCGAAAACGCATATAAACGTCTTTTGTTATACAGATATTTAACTGCTTAAAAATTTTATTTCTTGAATTAAATTAATTATTTATCGAATTGTCGAAAAACTATTTTCATGTGAATTTACAAAATATAATTTATTTAGATATTAATCTCATGATAATTGCAATATTATAATAGTTTAAATATATTATAGAATTAAAAGTCCTAATTGGTACAAGTCGTATTTAATTTACTATATGATTTTTTATTGATCTGAAAATATTTTGGAATAATTCACAATATTCTTTTAAAAAGTGTGTTAGTTGTTGAATTTTATAATAATATAGGTTGAAAACAAACGTGTTTATTGAATTGCTGTTTATTGTGTCAAGCAATAGCTAGTTTTTTAAAAAAATACTGGGAATGTATAGTAACGAATAATGAATGACGCATATATTCGTTTCCCGGCTTTAAAGATATATGTTATACAGGCAATTGTAACATAAAAATATCGATACTATGTTTTTTATTTTGTATTTTTAAAACTAAATATTTGAATTCCGTTTATTACAAAACAGTTTAATTATAATTGTTGTTTCCACAAAGATTTTTTTTATATATAGTATAACCATTTTTTTCTCCGTTAATAAAAAATTTCAAATCTATTATATAATTATGAACTAAGTTATAGACTAGATTAGGTTCTTGATATTAATATATTATAACTAGATTTGTTTTATTTTTATATGACCAATGAAGACATTGTATAATTTATTTTTTTAGTGCTTTAATAATTAAAGATACTAAAAAATATAGTTATATTGTAACTTAAACTATTCTAAAGTAAAAAAACATTAAATGTTTATTTTATAGTAACACATGCTACTATAAACTAATATAAACTACTAGCTTAATAAATGTTATAGGAACAATCTTACTTTAATACAGTTAAAAAATTCGCTTCTTCTAGCATTTTTTAATTATTAAAAAATCATACTAATAATTTATAAAATTTTACATAAATCATTGACTTTTTTTTAATGAAACACAAAAATCACTTTCAAGTGTTTGTTTCAATTTTAATGATTCAAAATATATTTTTTTTAAAGACTTAACCTTCTCACACCTATCGGAATTTTTTTTATTTTATCTTTGATTCTAAATATTCCGATTTTCTTCGTCCAGGAAGTGTTACATCGATCGAAAGAAATGGAATAAATCTTCCAGCCTTTTTTTATTTTTCGTGCAAAAAATTCAGCTGTTATTATTGTCAAGGTTTAAGAGTTTCATAATGAATAATTTTTTTGCAATTCAACCATACATATATAATAACTTTTTTTACAGTGAGCTCTGGCTTCGAAAGTAGGTTTTGCTACCTGATCTTTTAATAAACAAGGTTTTTTACGACGATTGTTGACGTACAACACTGTTTCTCATCTCCTGTTATCAGATGATCGAGAAAAAGTGACTCAGCTTTAAGATTCAGTAGCTCTTAGGTTTTGAGCAAAAGTGCTGATTTATTTCTTGGCTTAATTCGTGTAAAACATATACATTTTGTTTCCAAGCCTTCCCAATCTCTTTAATGTGTCTAAGCACGGTTGAATCAGACTGATTTAATTTCTCGTCTAGTTAATAGATAGTTTGAGTAGGATTTGCTTTCATTTTTGCAGCCATAACACCATCCTCAAACTGAATAAATTTAAATGAAATAGCTTAATAATTACAGCTCATTGTCATGACAATTTAAATTAAAATAGTTTATTATTACAATATTACAAAAAGTACGCAAAATACGGATTTAAAAGTTCTCTTGGTTAATCAAAAGTCAATCAGACATAACTTCAACTCAAATTTTGTACGGCTGGTATGAGGAGTAATTTCCCGTTTGCCCAAATGCTGACATTCCGATGTTGATCAAAAATGTCTTTACTGTGAACCTTGAACTTTATCAACGCTTTTAAACATTTAATTACCACCATCAGAGGCGTCTTACTTGTGTCACCCACGAAAACTATTTTATCAAGTTGATATACTCTCCGATAATAAATATAATCAAATTCAATAGGTATGCAAGTTTATTTTCTTATCCCTCAATTTTGCCATTTATTAATTTAAAAAATAATCCTCCCATACCGGGAATCGAACCCGAGCCTCTCGGGTGAAAGCCGAGTATCCTAGCCACTAGACCATATGGGATTATGAGTTATGATATATGTTTTTGTGAGTGGTAAAAATAAATGTTTGAAAACACTTGTGCAAATACATATTATGAAGCAAAACTCTATATCACAAATATCAGAAATGAGTTTTTTTTGTTATTAAACAAGCTCTTATCTCTAAATAAAATATCATAAGTTAGTTAAATTAATATTTATACAATTTTCTAAAAGGACTCAATAAAACACAAAGGTTATATAAATATTGTGATAGATATAAATTAATATTAAATTCGATAAAAACATATTTTTGTATTTTCTTTAGTAAAATAGAAATATTTTCAGCCTTATGTTTTACTTATTTTATTGTAATATTGTTTTATTATAATATTAATATCATGTTTGTATATTCATAATCAACCAATTCGTATAAAATGAACACGTTTATTTAAACAAGTGTATAAATAAACGTGTTTATTTAACACTTGTTTAAGTTCATTTGAAGCAACATTTACGCGACTCTCAACTATTTAATTCATTACTATAATCCCATATGGTCTAGTGGCTAGGATACTCGGCTTTCACCCGAGAGGCTCGGGTTCGATTCCCGGTATGGGAGTATTGTTTTAAACTGAAAAATATTAATATAAAAACTTTTTAGGAAAAAATACATAAAATTATTACTATTCATAAACAGATGTTTCTTTTGCTTTTTAGATAAATAATAAACATAAATATATTTTTAGTATCATTTATTTAATTTTAGAGATAATTAAAGTCGGAAAATTCTCGGAAAAGCCTCGCGCCACGTTAGTACTGGAGTAACATAAGAAAGTTTCGCGCTTTCTTGTCCGTGAAAATCTTCAACACGGAGGCTGTATATGTATCTGAGACGTATAAGCAAGCGTCTGAAATCTTGGTACGAAATACGCAGACTCAGTAGATTTGCGCTCGAAGGCGAATAAGAAAAGAGTAAAGAGAAAATGTAGGCGTTTCGCCAAAGGAACGCGAGCTTTTGGCTCGCTCTATAGGAATAAGAGACTTGTGGGAGGAGAATGTTTATACTCACGTAAAGATAGCATAAGATGATTTGTTTGAAGGGTGTTTCCTTGAATTCTTATCTTATAAAAGAAAAAAACTTATTAATAAACTTAGAAATATTTATTATAAATTACTAAAATATTTTTATTTAATAAATATGCTTTGTTATAATCAAAGCAAGTTCTTTATGCATTGATCTATTTATAAGTATTCCTTGAGCGAGATTGATTGATACTTTTGCTTTGCCTCTTAATTATTATTATTCTGTATTTAGGTACATTTTATGCTTAATAGTATGCCATTGATAAAATATGTAGTGCAATAGAAGTGTAACGATCAGGGTTATATTAGGTAAAATACATTATTATTATTATATATATATATATATATATATATATATATATATATATATATATATATATATATATATATATATATATATATATATATATATTATTATTATTATATATATATATATATATATATATATATATATATATATATATATATATATATATATATATATATATATATATATATATATAAAATACTGTTATTAGCTTTTCATGTCTATTTTAACAATATTTTTTTGGAAGATGTAATGATACAAATACGATATTTATTAATACATATTTTTTGTGTACACAATAAAATACAATGAAAAAAAAAAGTATGGTGAAAGGAATTTATACTTATTATTATTATCAGATAATCCATCTTAAATAATATTCAATTAATCTCAGGAAAACAATGATTCCGGGCCTCATGACAAAAATGGCATAATATATTTTTTTAAATATCGTAATATAAGTTCTTAAATAAATAATAATAGGTACGAGTTAACTCTTTCCATGCTACAAATAAATATAAAAATTAGCCACCGTTGCGACATATTTTATACGAAATATTTTAATTAGACATTAAATATTATTAAAAATATCTACTCATAATATTTACTTAATAATTAGACGTATTTTCTTTGCTGCTCAGTGTTGCCATATAGTGAATTTCCAGTTCTGGGCAAAAGCAATAAAATTGTGAAATCGCGGTAAAACGCTCGATTATAAATCTTTTAAATTAAGACTTTTTATAACAATATTACGAGTGACAATCAAATAAAATACATCTAAACCGAATTTTGCCCAATAGGAGAACGCAAAAAACAATTATCACTTCTCAGAAGTCAAAAATCCACGTCAAAAGCAATAAAATCGTGTCGTCGCCGTCGCAGTGGGAACGCTCGTTACCGAGCGTTCCCACTGCGACGGCGCCGACGCGATTTTATTGCTTTTGACGTGAATTTTTGCCTTCTGAGAAGTGATAATTGTTTTTGCGCTCTCCCATTGATCAAAATTCGGTTTAAATATACTTTGGTCAGCCCTCTTATATTAGAAGTCCATAGTAATATCGGTAAGGTCCATAGTAATATCATATTTTTAAAACATAGTGTAATATCGAAATGCAGACAAACTATGGAACAATAAGTGAGATGCAATGTCTTTCTGTACTTATTCTTCCACTTATTTCCTCCTGAGAGTTGAGTTGCCTTAGTTTGTATTTTGTATACTTAGGTTTAAAACTTTCATTAGGTTAGGTTTGGGTTTGAACAGCAAATGGACGTTTCGCAACCGTCAGATTGAGCTACATAGACATTTTAGAGCAGAATATTAGCGCTTAACATTTTATTTATATTTTCGCTGGTAGAAATATATATCTACTAGTGAACCTGTATTTGCATTTTACTAGTGAAAATATATCATTAACAAAAAATTCACATTCACTGTAAGATTTGTACATCGGGTGTAAATAAATAATGATAAGTATGTAAATATCTATAAAGTTGAAATCATATAGTTGTACTAGCACCTGGCAAAAAAATTATATTTTCACCGGTGAAAATATTTATCTACATATGAAAATGTACTCTGATATGATTTTACAGAAATGACATCTTTTAAAAAATATTTTTGGGATAGATTCGAGACTATTTTTTCTAGATTTGCTGCATTAAATCTAGTTGTCAAATTACTAATTATGAAATCTATAAAATTTAATTTATATAATTCAGCTGGTGTTGTTGTTGATTTTTCATTATTTCTCAGCTTCTTCTTTAGGTATTCTATCTGAATTGTCACATCGAATACATAAATTTATTTCTACTAATTTATATTTATTGATTATTTTCTCTCATGTCTTATATTTTTTAAACTTTTAAAAAGAAATAAAGTCAACAATAATTTGCAAACAAATTTGAACACAAACGGAACCGCGTCAAAAAAACTATAATCTGCCCCTTTGAATAATAATGTTTATTGTGAAAGTACTACCTAGAAAGTGGGTGATTTTGAAGGCAATGTTTCGCTCCTTTTATTTATTGTATGTATAAAAAGTCTCAAACAACTATAGTTTAGTTCAGATTCATTATTTGAGTCGGACTCCGGGAATAGGCCGGCTGATAGTAAATAATTAATAAAATCTGTTTAAAGAAATTACAGTTTGTCAAAAAGCATATAAAAAGTATAAATAAATATTTATTCTAAATATAATGATTACTTTGCTTCTAGCTATACATACAAATATAACTAACGATTAGCTCACGGAATTTAGAACCACCACAATACCTATTTACAGTACATATCGTGACACACGCATACGTAACTCGATCCCAACAACCACTTGTCATCGCTCAGCTAATGAAGAAATCTTTAACGAACATCCGGATTTATGGCCAAGTGGCCGATAGTATCTGAATGACCTTTTCGATTGTGTGCCAAGTCTTGTTCTCATTCGAACCCTTGTCGAAGGTATTCCCGTCCACTGGGTACGTAGGTACTTCCCTTCTTGCGGATGTCGGAAGGTCGGAGGAGCTTGTTCACCCCGAGTTACAAGTGATATGTCTTGCTGAGAAGGGTGTGCCAAAAGGGGTGTGAGAGGGTTGGGTATCAATTGAGAAATCGTCGTGAGGGGGGGCACTTACGCGGGTATCGAATCTTTGCTAAGATTATGCGCCCCTTACTTGTGCGCCGACAGGTTGCAGTTCTGTAATTAATTATGTTGATACCCAAAACATGATAATATGTTAAACAGCAATTTATGATTAAATCTGTATTATAAAAATTAAATACATTTACTAATGAGATATTTTTTAAGGTATACAGAAACCTTAAATTAACATGTATTTTTATGAAGTAAATAAAGTCTTTCTAATTTATTCACAAATGTATAAAACAGCATATATTTTTGTATTAATTAAAAAAATAATTTTAGAAAATATTAGTTATAAAGAACCTTTGCACAAATGATGCTATTTAAACTCACGTTTTTATGATACAATTAAATAAATTATCATAAATTCGACAGATTTTTACGATAAACCTGAGGATTTAACTCCTGAATTAAATTTATTTATTTATTATCAATCGGCGCATTGTTCCTTTTCGATATCAGCGCTAAGCCCGGCGTTAAATATTTCATTTATCTGTCGACGCACAGATGTCAGCTGGAATTTATAGTGAGGAGATGTCGGCTGAAGGGATGAAAGATAGATTGCAGTGCGTTCTTGCGACTGATATTATTATCATGTATGCACACGCTCACTAAAAATTTGTCTTCATAAATCAGACTGAAAAATCTGATCCTAATTCAAAACTAGCTAGACTTGATATTATTAAATCAACACTATTTGAAAGTAACATATTTAAAACACATTTAATATTAAAACAATAATGTCATTGAGAATTTGCTGAATGTATTTCATTGCCGATCGTCCTTTAACCAATTCGGAAGCTCAGTCGATTAAGTGAATTTCTTGGAAGGATTATCAGAATGTATTTCCGACTCAGTCTTCTATTTTAGACTGTAAAGCGGGATTAAGGACTTGAAATGTGTTCAAATTTGTCAACGTCTGTGTGTATATAATAATGTTTAAATTATATGCATTCGCCGATAAATACTAAATATTAAATGCCATAATTTTTAATACGAGAAACATTTAATAAAAATCATGTAAAATTATTTTAATTTAAAAGTAAGGAAATTTAAATTAAACTTTGTTAAAAAATAGCATTAATGAGATTAAACTAATAATTAGTAAATTTTACTAGAAATGGGAATATTTCCTTTGAGCTAAACTAATCTTATCATCTACTTGCAATGGGTAGAATTATAGGGACGAAAAGTTGTCAAATTTATATTTGCTAGTCTAAGACAGGTGTGTCTAAGTCTAGCTTTAACCTTTGGATCTTCAATGCCGCTTTTTAAAAGCCACAACTAAAAAGAACTTGAAATATTAAATCACCTATTTTTTAATTCAAGTGTAGGTTTCTTTTTGGGTTCATGCCTTAACCACTTTACTGCATTAAAGTACACAGTGTCTCCATAGAGAGTTTCTAGAGGATTCAGAAACTTTAAATAAATGATGAATTATTCCTTTTGATTTTTATTAAATTTATTTTTATTGATCATGTAAAAATATAAGTATTTTTATCGATATAAAATGTAGTGATTATATAATACTATACAAAATATAAAATATCGATATTTTTTAAATCCTTATCTTCTTTCCTTTATCTAACACTGGTCTTTTTTTTTATCTAACCATCAGTTACAATTTCAAACATGTGCCGGTCAAGCGTTGCTTGATTTGATTTATATAAATCAGTGAAAAAACTTGACCTTTAGTGAAACTATGGAAGTCAGTTTATCGGTAATATCAAAATAGTTGTATATTCTAAAAAATAAATTAAGACGTATCTGTAACATCAGTGCTTTTATCTTAAGGCATTTAATGAGGTCTATTATCTGTGGGTTTTTAGGACAGATTTTTTTTGCTACGTTTTAAATTTATCATTAATAAGAGGATTTGATTTGCTTAGAAATTAAATCTGCTATTATATAACTTGCCTTGATATTTCGAAATGGTTGTTGTTGAGGTGAAAGATTTTTTTGGATCTTCAATTTTATTGCAACTTATTAAATTTTGAATGAAATTAAATATAACGCATTTAAAAAAGAAGTTTTGTTGCATTGCATTGATTTTTCCAGATCTTAAATTTTTTAATGTAACATTTTCACTTTTAATTATTGGATATCGTGGAAGCCATATTAAAAAATATTATGTGGACTTTTTAAATGTGCAATATTATATATACAATAATTGTTCAATAAAAACTATTTTTTTGTGCAGTAGTATTGTTGACAGATTAAGTGTAAGCGAGTATTGGCGAGAACCGTGAACACCCCATGAATAACTATCTGCAACTTTAACAAAGATTTACTTTACTTAAATGCACAAACAATTCGTTTTATGAATCAAAGTATTTATTTAAATGCACATATCTTTTAAAATTATTTCCTATTAAATCGCACATTCAATTTTAAATTTAATTTTTAATAATATTGATACGCAGGCCGCACGAAGAAGTGTTGTGGGCCGTTTGCATCCCGCTTGGTCTAAAAGTACCAGAAAAAAATGTCGTTTTTTCATAACCATTTTTAACGAAATATTTTAGTGTGCCTTGCGTATGAGAGTTAATATATACTCAATTTAATGCACTTAATTTTGAATATCAACTAAAAGCATATGCAATGTACTAGATTCAAGTAATTAGAGCTTAGTAGTTTACACATGTTTTTAGTTATTATGTTCAAAACATAATCCAGTTACTAGATGAGGTTTTGCACGTTCAAATAAGGCTAAAAAATAATCTGAAAATTTTGATATAAAGAAACTATGAAAGTATTATACTAAAATAATTATTGATAATAGGGATTCAGATTTATGCAAAAATTGTATTACTGATAAATTGATTAAATTTAAAAACTGATTAACCAATTATTTACCAGTAATTTAAGGTATTGATTGATGATAATTATGGGATAATATAATAACAGATTGACTAAAAAATTTAAATGTTTACATATATACTATTTATTATATGAAGTATTTTTTTTAGAAACGAATTAAAGTTTGTGCTTTAAAAAAACACCATATCTCACTTTTGTTAAGGGTTTTTTTTTAATTGTATGCTAGTTAGTTGAATTGTTGCAGGATATATAAAGGCTAATTTTAAATATTTTCCTTGATTTTTTACTAAATTTTTCTATATCCTTTCTTTATATTGCTTTTGGCAAATCTTTTGTTATATTATTAGTGATTTGATGCAACTGGCGGTTTTTCTTGACTTGTTCATTTTAATTTTGACTTTTTTTTAATTTTTTTAAATATCATTTAATTTGTATTAATCAACCTTTTATACTATTTGTTTCATTATTTCATTTTTAGCATGTTGGCTAAATCAAGTTTTTTCACTATTGATGCAATTGGAGTGAGACAAATAAAATGAAAATATTCTTGACAAGATCTAACAGTACAGCATAATTTTTATTAATATTTGTTAAAGAAGTTTCGCTAACATATCTTTATAGATTACTATTGAATTTTGAATATTATGATTGAACCAAACATCTATTTTTATTAAAGCAAGTATGAGAGAATTCTAAACACCCTCCAATCTTTTTCGCTGCAAATATCGTCACAAATATCATTTTTTCGAAATAAAATTACGCTTAAAAGCAAAAATATGTAATTCTTGATCAATCAAAATACCGGTTATCAAGAATATATTTACGGGTAATTTTCTCTTGGAATTTAGTCGTATATAATATGCATGCCTTAGAGGCGAATTGACTGCTGAAAATTAAGCAAATTTAATTGTTACTATTTAAAAATATTTATGACATGATATATGTACAAAAACACGTTAAAAATCGATAAAATATGCAAAAAAGTAAATTGGATATTGCATTATTTAAATAAAGATAAACGAGGTAATTTTATTAGGGAGCATTTTTTTAAAATATGATTTAAAATCAAGTTTTTATAGAATTTAATCACCATAGAAAAATACTCTATTGTATTTAAGCCAGGGACGTAAAATATTCAAAGTAGCTTTTACATAAAATGGTATTGTTGTCTTTATAGTAAACCTGCAAGGGATTAAAAGTAATTAGAATAATAAATAGCACAGTTTTATTTTACTTCCCTAGACCGATACAATAGAGAGCTAAACATAGATAAAAATAAATTAATTTATTAATATTGTACATCATTTAGTTTTTCTTCTTCTCTCAGATTCTAGATGAATGTTAGTAAAGAACGTCAAAGTTTACTAAAGACTAGATCATTATTTATATGAATAGCCAATATATGAGTAAATTTAATTGAGTTTAATTATATTAATAAAAGATTTAATAAGGGTTTAAAATAAATCAATATAAAGTAAGTAAAGATCAGATTAAATTTCACTTACCAGATTTTCAATAGAAAATGTTATAAATAAATTAAACGTACAGTGTAAAATGATTCCATCTACTGATCTAACCGAAACGACCCGAAATATGCTATGCCACAATCACATCGCGATTGCGGCAAGTGTGTTAACATGCACGGGTGAAAAAAATGGATGTGTTTTACACACGGGCCAGACCGAAACCCCCGTGCCCGCTTGTTGGTTGATTCTTTTTTGGCGGCGGCTATTTTTCGGCTTTCCCAACTCTTTATTTTCATTTCTGGTTTTTACGGTTAACATTTTTGTGCGGTGGCGAGCAGCAGTGTAATTATCTACCCCAGACCGAGGGTAGTTTCGGGGTGGTGGCCCCAAACGAGCTTGATTCACTGCCACTGCCGCGACGATGTATGAACACAGAGAGAGAGAGACCGTGTATGTAGAGAGTGAGAGTCATGGCGTAGTAAACGGGCGTCGGTTTTAGGGGGCGACAAAAGTTCGATATACCTTTTTTATAATTCACGCCAATTTAAATGATGACTGGTAGTACTCAAGTAGACACAATTACTTCTTTTCATAGGAAGTGACATTGATTGAGACTATTCATATGAATATGATTCAATAAGCACAATACAAAAATTAGAATAAACTATAATATACAATAGTGATAATAAGCAAAAAAAAAAAATATTATTTATTTTGTATTTGAAAGATTACAAATGCCATTGAAATTTAAGATTTCTAATGCAGCGGTATATAAAATGCAGTTTTTATATACCCGAACAGATTGATCTACTTCGATTGATTATAGAGCGTTGAATCGAATTTCGCACTTCCGTATTTTTAATCGAATCGTAGAGAAAATTGTCAATTACAGATGTTGCTACTTTTTTGGATTATTGAAAACACGAGATTTGAGTTTGACGCTAGACAAATATTATGGCGTAGCTCTTTGCAAGCCCCTATACATTCTTGCAATCTGCTGATTCCTTTCAGAGCAATTTATTTTTATCTAATTGTAGTTCCTAGATTACTAAAGCAAATAAAAGGATGATAAAAGTCGCTAATAAAATCGTAAAAATAATATTTATTAAAAAAACTTTCAAAAAAGCATGCATATTTTCAAACATCTGGCACGGACTCATAGTATAAAAAATGCAGTTGTTATAGATCAGAATGGAGCAATTTACTTTGATTGATTTCGGGCTCCCGTATTTATACCCAAATCTTAAAAATTGTCAATAACAACTGTTGCTACTTTACATTTTTGATGTAAAACAATATAAAAAAACCTTTTTGGATTATTGAAAAAAGGAAATTTGAGTTTTCGTCAGACAAATATTATGGCGTAACTCTTTGGAAAGCCCCCATACATTTTTTTAATCAGTTAATTCCCTCGTAGAGCAGTTTCTTTTTATCTGATTGTAATTATTAGATTATCAAAGCAAATATAAGGATGATTAAAGTGGTTAGGAAAATCGTAAAAAAATATTTATAATAAAAACTTTCAAAAAAACATGCATATTTTCATACATCTGGCACGGACTCACGGTATAAAAAATGCAGTTTTTATAGACCAGAACGGAACGATCTACTTCGATTGATTACATAGCATCGAGTTACGAAGAAATTTCGGACTCCCATATTTATACCCGAATCGTAGAGAAAATTATCAATAACAGTTGTTGCTATTTTACAGTTTTTTGTTGCAAACAAGATAAAAAACCTTTTTGGATTATTGAAAAAACGAGATTTGAGTACATCGTCTGACAAATATTATGGCGTAACTTTTTGAAAAGCCCCCATACATTTTTTCAATCTGTTGATTTCCACGCTGAGTGGTTTCTTAGATTCCCAAAGCAAATATAAGGTTGATTTAAGTGGTTAGGATAATAGTAACAAATATTTTATAAATAAGTCTTTCAAAAAACATGCAGTGTCTTTCAAAAAACGCCCTTTCTAATACAGAGATATAAAAAAATGCAGGTGTTATATATCCGTACAAATTTAATTTTTAACAAAAAAGGCTTTTACAAAAAAAACTTTTTAGCAAATTCTCTATTTGCCATTTTTGTATAGAAATTAGCAAAAAGTAATTCTCTATAATAAATACTAAATATAAATATTTCGTTTAGATCGGTTGGCATATGGAGAAATTTCCCATCGGCCTAAATATTGATATTTAGATGCTGAACACAAACGCCTAAAATAAATAAATATTAATATGACAATAACAATAATTAGATATAACAAATATGCTAAGATGCTAGTGATACGATTTTTTATATTTGATTCACTCTCAGTGGATTTTTCAACGGGTAAGATACTAGTTTAAATATATAAAAATCTATATTAGATTACTTAGCTTAAATTAAGTAGGTGCTCTAATACAATATTATTTTAGTTTTGCTAATAAGAAACTTTAAAAATAATTTTCCCATACCGGGAATCGAACCCGAGCCTCTCGGGTGAAAGCCGAGTATCCTAGCCACTAGACCATATGGGATTATGAGTCAAAAAAGATATTTTTTCGAGTGGTTTTGATAAACATGCTTAAACACACTTGTTCAAATACAGGTGTAATAATTAAACACAATAACAATAATGCCTTTTCTGTTCACATTTTTCAAAATTTTCTTACGATAAAGACGTAATATTGAACACAAAAGAAAGTCAAAATCTGAATATATGATAATTGATATTACAACTGATAATTTATATGAAAATATTATATGCAATCAACATGAATCTATTATGCCAAAATTCATATAGACTACATATCTAGTATAATCAGTTTTATAACATTTATTGTATGTGTATTTGAACAATGTTCCGAACATGGTAATCAAAATGACTCACTTAACTTACTTTGTGATTTATAATCCCATATGGTCTAGTGGCTAATACACTCGGCTTTCACCCGAGAGGTTTATGTTTGTTTTTAAAAAATTGAAAGTAAAACTATTTTTATTTACATTATCAGCATCTTTAAATTTGCATGATTTAATTAGTGTTATTCAATTATAAGAGACATGGATTCTAATCTTACATAAAACTAAGGTTTTTAAATAACTATCGCATATTTATATTTATAGTTCCGCTGGATCATCACAAACTAGGTTTTCATAGTGTTTTTTAACATGTCATTCATTTATGGTATTGCCACTTTTTTAATAAAGAGTTTAGTGTATTTCATAGAGAGTAATAAAGATAAATATATGCATCAGATAAATATGCAACATAATAAAGAAAGCCGCAAAAAAATAGTCAATCCCTTCTCTAAATAGTAAGATAAACTCAACTCCCTTATTATATTTACTTTATATATATACAATAAATACAAAATATGTTTACAATACAGTATATGATACAAACACAGGGGTATAAAGAGTAATGAAACGGCAGCGGGTATCGTTTCGTCCCGCGGTATACCGTTTTCATTTGCGCGGCCGCGTCCTTGATTGCCGTTTCCGGCGGAACAGGCCGCCATTTTATATTGATAAGTACACTTTTACGAGACACACGCGGGGGCTTAAAAACACAATTAAATCCATCGGTCGGCGGTCGAAAAACCACCCAACCACCCTCGGCGCGAAACCCAACCCCTGAATTGTAACTCTACGGGGGGTGGCTATTGCAATCGAACGTAGTCGGAAAAGCGTTTTAAAAATACCGATACCGATTACTTTTTTTACATATCGATAAGGTAACTTTTATTATATAGTTACCCGTTTATGTTCATAGTGTATATCGTTATGTTCTGGGTTACTTAAAATCCTGATATATAGTTTAAGGACATAATATATAATGGAAAATTTCATGATAACAGAGCTCACTGTATGATAGTTTTTTTTGCTTAAGCAAATATTTTTCTTAATTAATATTAAAGATACCAATAAACATCCTTATGTTTTTTGCGGATTATGTTTTATACTTCGTAAAAAATGATTTGCTTTTAATGAGCGATGATACTTATAATTTATTAATACAATTAAAAATCAATAATAAAGAAATATATTTTTTTAATATGTTTTCAAGAGGCATTTTTATACTAATTAATTGCGAATTTTCCGTTGAAGCATTTTCAGGCGTAAACTTATGCATTAATGCTTGGAAAATACAATCGTGGAACAACTGACAGAAATTAAAGTATGTAAATAAGTAACATTAATTTTAATCAATATTATAAACTATTAATACAGCTTATAATCAATACCGTACGATGCATGCCCTAGCTTAATTGTTTATTAAGATTTTTATCTATGAAATTAGAATAAAAATATGAAAAAGCAATCTGCAATGATGGATCGAAATTATAAGTATATAATATAAGAATCAATGACTTTGATCTCCCAGATACGATAGAAAAGCAATAGCATTCAAATGAGATTCAAATCCAAAAACCATAGATATTAGTCACCGACATATTTGTCTAATCTACCTTGATTGTTTGAATAAAAGTTATCACAATCTTTAAAATTTTCCAAAAAAAAATAATATTGACCAATATAAATCATTTATAATTCTTGTAATAAAAATATACTTGTTTTATTTAAAAATAAAATAGTAATATTTTTATGTCTTGGTAGTCCGTAGAAATCTCATAAATATATTTCAATATCATCTATGTTAGTTGAATCGCTTATACTTATGGATATATCTTTATTTCAGCAATGTCGAAAAGTTTCGCAAACAACTTTAAAGCTTGTCAGTCCCTAGACTGACGTTTAGCTTAGGCCACTTTTCTTTCGTGTGTTTTCAACCCGAGATCGTTTTACCACTCTTGCGTGAAGGCGCGTCATTAAGGTCGGTTTACACGCGTAGAGCAATTTATCGATTGGACTCTAGTGGAATTGAACTCTTTGTGTCCTCTCTCCGCTTTGGACGATTGACGTTAAATAACCCTCAGCGGGAAGCTGAACGGAAAACGTCAAAAAGCGGATGTCCGCATATAGAGAGAGAGAGAGAGAATGGTATAAAATGCCCCGGCGACAGGTGGAGACATTTCAATTAGTCGCCAGGACAAAGCGGGATAAATCCCGGTGTATCCGTAACGTATATGACATTTAAAAAAAAGTTGACGTTTGTAATTGCAATTGCAACGATTCAAAATCATGCATGTGAAATGCATATTTTTTATAAAAAGAGTATGGCCGCTTATTGGTATAATAAATCAAAATAAATCTTATTGTAATAACACATATAGAACCAACTTTTAGTAATTCAATACATAAAGTTATAGTTATATTAACATAGATTTTCTAGATTCTCATAGATAGAAGATTTCTCTTATGAAAACTTGATCGGCAATTTTTTTAATTAAGGATCATAAGTATATTTTTATAATACTGCTCTTACAACAATATTTGAGTCATATTTTATAAATTATTGTAAGAGTAACCTTGTAGTTATTTTTATTAATAGCGTAATTTAACGGTGACAAATTCTGGAATGAGAATGGAACAACTTTTTTGCTATAATATATACATATTATAGAAAAACGCGTTCCTTTAAAATGATTCGTATCATTTTAATAATCTAATTATAAAATGATTTATCTAATAAAGATAATCTCTCATTTTATTTATTGTAGATTTTCCGTTGCAACATGACAGGCGTAAGCCTATTGCGTTAAAACGAAATAAATACAATCAACATCTACTAAGAAAAAAGAGAGACACCAGATTGATATCAAAGTCTGTAAATCAGTAATATTTATTTTAATTGCTATATATGTCATTATGTACGATTTACAAAATAAAATGAGAAGACAATTCACTAGAGTCTAGTGAATTGTTCGGAATTCAAACAATATAGTCTAGTGACTAGACTATATTGTTTGAATTCCGAGAGTCTTTAAGATTAAAACTTACAATTTAGTATTTCGGCAGTGATGCACCTTCCATGGTCACAAATTCTCAGATTTGTGTCTGAGAATTCAAAACCAATGAATTTTGCGAAAAAAAACATTCTGATAATTTGTGACTATGGTAGGTGCATCACTGTCGAAACATCGAATTGTTAGTTCTAATCGTGATAAATACCTGCATTAACATAATAATACATATATAATTATTTTGCATTCAAATCTTTCAAATCAATACTACTTGGGCATAAACAATTTTAAAACTTATTTACCTATTTAAATATATATATATATATATATATATATATATATATATATATATATATATATATATATATATATATATATATATATATATATATATATATATATATATATAATATACAAAAATTAAATCCACAAAATAGTTACTTATTTATTTATTGTATTATAACACTGATTTTTCTGGACAGTATTTTTTTCAGACACCGATTATTTCAGACAAAAATATATTTTTTATATTATATATAAAAAAAAATGTAGTAAGCATTTGAATTCGTGCATTGTTGAATTCGTGCACTGACAAAGTTATTCGCATATTTGCGAATGATTTTGTCAGTAAATAACAATGCACAAATCAGAGGGGAAAAATTTTGCCTGCATTAAATCTGTGTACACAGCAATTTTTATTTGTTGATCACATCTGAATTTTTCCACTCATTTTCATGGAGTTCGCCATCAAAAAGTCGTAATCAATATTCATTTAACATTTAATTGTCTGTTTTATAGATGTCAACTAGTTGAAAATGTTATAAAAATAATCAAAATACCAACAATGTTTATTTTGAAAAAAGTTTTTTCACGAAGTAAAAATATTGATGCATTGGATTGAATTTATATTGTTTGCTACATTTGTTACTTAAAAATTTGACAATATAAAAGTTGATCTTGATATATTTAAATATTTTCTTCAATTTTTTAAATTGTAACCGCAGAATGAGTAAGAAATAGCTCATTCTGCTGTTACAATTTAATACATTAAAATTATAAGTTTAATACGTATATGCTCAGAAAAATATATTAAGAAGCATAGTATAAGGAAAACAAAAATAAAAATGATATAAAGATATGAATTATTTCACGATTATTGCATATTTTTTTCATATTATATAGACATTATATAAGCAATATATTATGAAAAAACAATATAACAACATAAACCAGCTAAAATCGTCCCACTTCAGAGCAGAAATTCAGTCATTAATAAAAAATCAGTCATGAATAATCAAACAATAATGGCTTGGAATGCCAATGGACTCTTGCACAAACGCAATGAACTTCAGACTGAAATTATTTAACGTCAATCGTCCGAAGCGGATAGGGGACACAAAGAGTTCAATTACACTAGAGTTTAATCGATAAATTGTCAAATTACCAATTATACAATTTATAAAATCATTAAGTTTATATAATTCAACTCGTGTTGTTGTTGATTTTTCGTAATTTCTTTGCTTCTTCCTTTGGTATTTGATCTGAAAATTCAGATGAAATACATAAATTTACTGCTACTAATTTACATTCGTTGAATATTTCCTTTCATGTCTAATATTTCTTAAACGTTCAAAAATTTATAAAGTAACAATAATTTGCAAACAAATTTAACACAAACGGAGTCGCGTCAAAAACTGCAATCTGTCCCTTTGAACAATAATGCTTATTGTGAAAGTACTACCTAGAAAGTAGTTGCTTTTGAAGGCAATGTTCCGTTCCTTTTATTTTTTGTATGTATAAGGACTGAAGGAATTTATACCTAAAATGCATACATATGTACATCTCAAAATTAAATACGCGACTCCGCTGGAAAATGCATGTTAAGAAAAAGCGTGGAAAATCTCCTTTTAAATCTTGATACAGATCAATAACATTCTATGTTAAAAAAATATTATTCGTATGTGTGTTTAATTTTTAAATTATATATTGTTTATACTTAATTTTGTTTTTAATGCTATATATTATTAAAAAAAATATGGAGTAATCTATGTTTGAAATAATCAGTGTTCGCAAAAATCTGTCTGCAAAATGCGTGTCCAGAAAAATCCGAACACCCAAATTTTTAATTAATACTTTTTAACTAGATTTATACGAAGGTTAATATCGATAGAATGTCTGAGTAACAAAACTTCGTCTTAACGTCATCATACCCACAAAGACGTTTCACATACATCAATACATATATATAAAAATGACCGAATTACCCATTCGATTTCCAGTCGATCGGTGCGAACGCGCAAAGTCTTCGGTGGCTTCGGAGTGTATTTCGGTGCGGCGATACATCAAATAAACACATGGTGCTTGGTTTTGCGTACACCTTTAATGCGGGAGCCCCCCGGGGGGCGGGCGCCCTGCGGCTGGCACCGGGTTTCGCGGTGTCCCGGGGCCGGGGGGCCCCAGCCATTGATTCGGCCCGACCTCGCCGCCGGAAGACCCAACTTTGCGTCGGTGTTTGTGGCCAAAGCAGACAATCACCCTTCTACACTCCGACACTCACGAATCGGGTTTCGATTTACGTACCGCGTACTACATATGTACGTTAATTTTACGTGATGACTAGTCAAAACAATTGCAGGACGTGCGCCTAGAGATCAATTTCATGTTTATTTTAAATTTATATTTTTGCTTTTATGGAACTCCAACATTTTATAACATAGTGGATCAATGCTATTGTAAATGTGCAAGAGGTATATCTATTGCTATCTAATCACACGTTCACTTTGTATTTTTATGCGGTAGCTTTAAATTATGATTGAGCACTAATCATTACTACCACTACTGTTTCAAGTCGTTTACGAATGCTCGTACTTAGCTGCTGCAGCAATTAAGAATTAAATTTATTCTTCTAATTCGTAGGAAGTTTCATATTAAATTTCTCAGCACTAGCGATGAAAAATAGGTTCAGTAAAGCAGGACAAGTCAGTACAGACTTTTGTGTCTTTTAACTCTGTAGAGTGTGACATCGCAGCCAGAAAGACGCAGTTGGAAACTAGCAACAATTTTATTAGATTATGTTACATATATTGAGTTACTATTATATTTATGGGTGAGATTGTTATTCTCCGGTGGTGGAAAAACTGGTGGAGGGATGATTTCAGTGAAAGATCCTTAAAGTTATGGTTGGTGTGGCAACGATAGTATAGCGGAGGTTGATCCCTCTCTGCTGTGGTGCTCGTATGGTGGATGCTCAGGATGTGAGCGTCCATGACCGTATATTGTCTGCGGGCGGGCAGTGTCTTGGAATCTGCCGGCGGTCTGCCCTCTCCTCATTGGAGACCAGCCTTAAGTATTCAGGGCTGCAAAGCTACACAATCATGCAGAGATCATCCAACCAATCGTTGCACTTTCTAGAACAACAATATATATATACGCCTTTAGAAAGTTACATTTGCTTGATGGATATCTCCGAGGTTGAATTGTGCAACGGGAATATTGTAGCCCTACGATGCTTTTTGTCTTTTGATGATATATAATTTCCCGTGACTGTTTTGGAATAAAAAAATATTCTGTCAATGCACCGGAGAATTCTTGCGTGTTATTTATGTGAAACCATTTTTCTAGTCGTAACGAGGGCTTTTGTGTGGTCCCATCCTTTACGTTCCATTGTCTAATTAATACGAATGATTTTTTTTTGGTTAAGGTAAATTACTGCAAGTTTCAAGAATAAGACTCCACAAGACTATTATTTATTTTATCCAGAATTTTCTGATTTATCGAGAAATTTTGAAAAGCATTTTTATTATATAATTTTTTTTCAAATATTTTCAAGAAATTTACAACCACTGTTATTTTTATAACGCTGTTTATGATTTAACCACTTTACTGGAGTAAAGTGGTTAAATCATAAACTATGTTTAAATTTCCAGAAGACTTAGAAACTTGAAATTAATGCGGATTTAATCATTTTGATTTTAATTAAATTTATTTTGGTAATGATGACGTTTATAATATTGTCTATTTTTTGTCGCTTTATTGGTTTAGAATGTATTGAAACTTTATCAAATTTAATTTATCGATCATTTTTGCATCTTTTTTAATTTTTTTCGCTAGTATTTTCTTTATAAGACACTATATAAAACATATGATGGTCAAGCAAAATCTTGCTAATATTGCTTTTTCTGCATCATACAATTCTGTGAAAAATCTTGCTCCTTAAGAAAACTAGGGAAGTCAGTTCTTCAGTAATATTAAATTCGTTGTACCGTATCTGTAATATCAGTGCTCTAATATAAAGTTGTGAAATAAGACCTATTATCTATAAGTTTTTGAGACAGATTATTTTTTTGCAACGTTTTCAAAACATACATTAAAAATTTCATCGTCAGTAAATAGATTTGCTACTATAATACATAACATAAAATGCCTTGAATTATTGAGAAACGTAAGATTTTTTCCAGATACTAAATTTTTGTGTATGGCTTATTCCTTGAAGTTTATTAAAATTGATAAGTAAATGCTTTTTATTGCTTTCGAAAAAATGCTCAATTTTTTAACAAAATATATTACTTTTTTATGAAACTTATTTGTCGTATATTTCCTTATCATTTTATCACTTTTATTAAGAGATAAAGTAAAAGCCACGATAAAACATAATAAAAAATTGTAATTTTATTACCAATTTCATTTTTATTTATATATATTTTTTGTGGGCTCATTTTAGACTTTCATTTGTCAAGAGCTTTGCTCTATAAATACCACCTGGATCAGTTTTAACAGACTTATACCACTTGGATCAGTTTTTAGTACAAATAATTCTTTAGTACAAATAAATCCGCTACCAGAAATTTGGAACTGTTTATTATAAAATAGTTGAATTTATAAATTTATGATAAAAATTCTAATAATACATAGTACAATTTAATACGTCAATATATTCAATTAGCAAGAAAAATATTCATGCCAATTATACCCAACATAATATAATATTTTATATTTTAAATATATTTTACAATTAAAAAAAAATTAAAAAAATACTCCACGGCGGGGAATCGAACCCCGGTCTCCCGCGTGACAGGCGGGGATACTTACCACTATACTACCGAGGATATGGACGCCGTTGCCAAATTTCTTACCTACTGCTTTATTTTTACATGAAAATTCTATTATTAATGATTTCTGAGCTAAAAATATTTCAATTCTTTCGTGTAAATTGTCTATTTTACTACTAGCTCTTAAGTTGCTAATTTTACAGAATTGTGAATTTACAAGTGAGTTTTCTTTATTTATTAAAATTTTGAATATATCTGGTTATTTTTTTCTTTTGATTTTTCTAGAGGAAAATTTTTATCCAAGTACATTTTTTTAATAGTGGATCCAAAAAAATCGTGGCTATTTTGCTTCAATTATAATAGATATGTAAAATTCGCATAAAAATATATATATACTTTTAAATTTTACATATAGTATTAAAAATACATAGTTTGATTATATACAATTATCTATATAGCCCAAGTAATTAAAATAATGTTCAGACTGTACAAATAAAATAAATTAAAACATAAAGTTTCAGATAATTTGGAAAATATTTATGACTTGCATTTTTTAACCCCTTTGCATAAAAGAAATAGTATAGCATGGTAGCATTATTAAGTATTTTTTACAAAAGGCTATAAATATATATGATTTAATTACTTGAAGTTGTCTATATTGAAAATAAAATCTGTAAAATGAAATGAATTAAAAACCATCGTGGATTACTTTTAAATATAAATAGTTTTAATATTTTATATACGAATCTTAGATTAAATTTATTTTTTGTTAAATTATAATCTATCAATACATATAAATAAATCCAAAAGGATCGGTTTTATGTATTATTTATAAAATATTTTCGCCACAAATATATGTAAAATTATAATTTTTTATTGTCATCTTTTTAAATGCTTGAATATTAAAAAATATGTTTAAAGTATATATCAGGTTAATAAATAGAAGAAAAATATTCATATTAATGTAGCGAAATTTAGTTACAATTTAATATTAAATATAACATTTTATTTTACTGTGTATATATTAAATAATGTTTAAAAGTGGTTTTGAAATATATATATATATAAATACTAGTCTTGTTAATGAAAATTTGTATAAAAAATTCAATTAAACGATTTAAAATATACTTTATTTGAGTTGAATTTTATTAATGGCAAATATGTAGTAACAATTATTTTTAATATAGTAAGCATTTTATTAGATTTTATTAAAACGAAAAAAAGCTCCTATATACTAATAAAGATCAATTTTAAATTAATATTAATGAAAGATTTAAAGTTTTTATTTACATTAAAAAATGTTTTCGATGGAAAAATATACATCATCTATAAATAATTTTTTTTATCGTTCGCTTTGGAATAAATTGTAACCAGCATTCACTTTTATAGATATTTTAGTAGCTGTATATGTTCATGATATAAAACGATTCAACCTATCGTTCACATTCACATTAAATCAACATGAAAAACGATATCCCTTAACTTTATCCTGTTACGGTTCACGCGTAACGTTACACGGAACGATTATGCCTTTTTACGTTTGACGGTTATGCGCGTAAAAATTAATCGCTACGCCTATTTCCACGTAATAAATTCGCTCTTCCATACGATCGTCTTTGTAATTACGTGAGAACGACACATTCTTCCCTAACGGAACACAAAAGTGTTGGGGTTCAAAAACTGACAGGCACGAACCGACGTTTTTATTGCCTATATATACTGAGAGTATGAAATTATTGAAATCGCGTGATACCGTACACTCTGAAAGCTTCGTTAAAAAGGCGCCTGGTTTTAATTGGTTTCAATCTTTCGCAGGTAAATCGTTCACGTTGACGATAACGATATCGACGACCCCGCCTCAAGTGACGACGTACAATAAGGCTATCAAGGTGACGGTGGATGGACCCAGGGAGCCTAGATCAAAAACAAGTATGTAATAATTCCTTTATTAATTCGATGGAATATGATTTTTAAATATATTATTTTTATCTAATGAGCTACATTTAGTAAAGAGCTTGAAAAACCGAATCTGAATTTCTGTCATCAATTTAAATATAGTAATTTCAACACTAATATTTTCAAGATCTTTACATCAATATAGAATTAAAGTTTCTTAAGAAACTATATATGTATATAGCATATGGTAAAAAAAACATCACTTAGACTTGCATCTCAATGAAAGCTCATTTTTGATTATGCAAACAAAGTAATGTAGAAAACACCTTTACGCTGTTTTATTTATATTTATTTAGATAAGGTGATCCTAAAATAATTGTTTCTTTAAAATTTAAGTTTCAACAGTCATTCGTGCTTTGGCTTTTGAAATTTAAATATGTCATTTGTTATATCTGTGCTGGTGCACATCTAGAATCCATATTCTGATATTTAAAAAGAATTGAAGTTTTTAAAAAAATGGCTGTTATTTACTATTTTATAAATTTATTTAGCTTAATAGCTATTTTTTTCACTAATCTTTTTTAACTAAACATACATATAAAATACAGCATAAACAACAAATAAAAAAATACTTATTATTATAATTTATTTCTTAATGCCTGAAGGTGTTTTTTTTTATTCCATTTAGGAAACCTGTTACAGTTTTATTTTTGCGGATTGTCCTAAGAATCTTATTATACAAATTCACACCTTCGTGCATAATTCCCCTGGCCGTACTCGTTTTCTTATACCGTACTATTTCTAGCATTAAATCATTAATTTGTTTATTGAATTTATTGAACATATATTTTTTTGCACAATAAGTAATAGGGTAATATGGTACTGTTGAAAATTATACTTTTGTGTTTATACTTACATATTTTTTATATTGGATAATGTACCAATTATAAACTTATTTTTTTAATATGTTATTACAATGTTTATTAAAATTTAATTTTGTATCTACAATTACTTTTATATATTTTATATTATCAACTATTTCTCTAATAGAGTTATCTATAACTATTTTTATAATATTATCTAACCTATTTTTATAATTAATAAATATACATTTAGTTTAAGTATGTTATTTCTTAAACATAGTTCTATTATATTTAATTCATTATATAAATTATCTACAACTTCTTTAATATGTGTCGTCCGCAAACAGACGTATTCTACACTTTTTTACATTATTAACTATATCATAAATATATAATATATTATAAATAAAAATGGTCCCAATTTAGACCCTTGTAGTACACCGTAAGATTTTAATTTCTCTTTAGAATACGCATAATTTATTATAAATTTTTGCTACATTTTATTTTATAAATATTAAGCTACCTTAAAACTATTTCACTTATAATGATATTTTCTAATTTCTTCAACATTATTGTTTCGAATACTCTCTTGAAATTCAAGAAGACTGCTCTAATGATTTTGCTCGTATGGTCAACAATTTATCATTTATTTTTCTCTGAATTCCGATTGTTGTTCACAAAGAATGTTTTGAGAAATAATAAAATCTCTTAATTGTTTGATACTACTTCTTCCATCTAGTAAAAAAAATTACAAAGTTGTAGGTGATTCATTAGATATCCGTAAATTTCAAAGATGGTTTAAAAAAATCGATCGGGAAATACAATATCAAGATATGCGAGACCTGAAAATATATATAATACAATGATGTTCAAGGTATAGAAATTGAGGAAAAAACTACTCAAACTATCCATTAACTGACCGAGAAAATAAACTAGTCCGATTCAACAGTGCATAGACACATCAAAAAAATTGGGAAAGCTTGTAGGTTATGTGTATGGATTCCACACGAATATAGCAAAAAAAAAAAACAAGTCAGCGCGTATATGCATTTCCCAAGTGCTCGTGGATGTTGAGCTTGATTGCTTTTTCTTAATTATTTGTTATCTAGAGATATAAAATGGGTCTTGTACGATAACAATGTAGTAAAAAACAGTGATTATTCAAAAATCAAGTAGTAAAACATACCTTGAATCACGGATCACTGTAATATATTGTGTATGTTGAGATTACAAATGGATTGTGCATTATGAAACTTTTAAAACTGGCCAAACAATAACATAAAAAATATATTGTGATCATCTGAATCGTTTGCATAAAGAAGTAAAAAATAGGCATGTACTTGTCAGCAATAGTAATTGATTCTTGATAAAATCAAGTAACATGGCTAAAAAGTTTTGTCTCATCCACCTTCTTCTCCAGACCATGCTTCTTTCAATTATTATTTATTTCGATTGATGCAACACTTTCTAAATGGAAAAAAATGAAAAATGCAGACAATGTGAAAAAGTGGCTATCGGAATTATTTGCATCAAAGCATCCAACATATAATGTTAATAAGAGATGGGAGAAAGTTTCATCTTAAAAAAAAACCTAATACATGCCATACTAATAAAGTAAAAGCTTATATAAAGCTCTTAGCAATATTTTTTATATGAAGATAAATTAAAGATATTGATTTTCATTGTAAAAAAACATGTATGAAAAATAATATAAATGGTATTTTATATGTGCTCAATACTAAAATACTACGAAATAGTATCCACAATAAAGCCCCCTCAAAATACTCAACACATGGAAAATTTCCCACGAAAACACTAGAAGAAATCCGAGAAGAGAATTATTTGCCTGCCATTTGTCTGTGTGAATCATAAATAAATATACTAGCCTTTTCTCTAATGATATAGAACCTCAACTATATGTATAGTTATTATTATAGAGTCGTTGGCAACCAATTAGGATAAAAATTCCACCAACGAATTCTGTCAACAAAGAGAAAATATTCAGCGTATTTAATTTAAATGTCTGACAAAGGTAACATATTTTAAGAGAAAAGTAGATTGACAAAATAACTGACTGAATAAATGATTGATATCGTTCATTAGCAAATATATTATTATTTAACCAGTGTTTTTCTTATATTAGCAGATACATTTTATATGCTAGTTTTAATAGTATACATTTATAGTTATATTAATTATATTTATTATATAAATATCTAGCACCCCTAAGATAAAAAAAGTTAATTTTAGTGGCCGTTGGTCGAGAATCGATACGGCTGCATCGTCGTCCAGTTGCCAATTTCACACACAACCCTTGCCATCGCCTACCCGAAGCGATTCTTACGTGCCACCCATCCCTCGCCACCCCCTCCGAGGCGCTGTGCTCCACACCCTGTAAATGACAGTTTCTAATTCTGCGCCGACACGAAACTCCATTCGTAATTGTTGTTCGTATGGAGACGGGGGCGCTTTTTCAATGTCCACGTGTAATGGCAACGCCCCAGCCATCGAAACCAACCCCTAAATCTATCCGAGATTCGACAATTAATTTTTAGATTAATTAAGCAAGATAATAGATTTTCAAACTATTTGTGAGTAATATGATACATTCTGGGAAATAGGTACTACTGAATTCATTGATCTATTTATTTGCAACCTCGGTCTACGAGCATAACTCGTTCCATAAGCACTCGTATATCAAATCAATTTTTCTAATAAGAAAAGGTGTTTTATATAAAAATGAATACAAAATACACGTATATTTTTTATTATTTAAATTTATCTAAAATATTTTTTTTAATAATTTTATATACTTGAATACCTGTCGTCTTATTCTTATTTTTGTAACTAAAATCCTAGCCAACGATACTTACTTTTGCCTTTTGAGGATTTGGCAAAAATGTGACATTGCATTCTTATTGAATATATTGATGTCTCGCACTCAGGTGGTGCAGTTATTATTTAAAGTTAGATTAGAGGTAACTTTAAATAACTGAAATCTTCTCTGTAGCATTATGCTGTTACTCACGATACAGATTTATTAGTTCATTAGTGATCAACTCATGGGCATGTTCTTCCACTTACACTTGAATATTTCCCTCATTTAACTACAGGCGCGTAAAGTGAGATACATTCCCTTTCGCTCGTTCGCATGTTAAGTGACGAGAGTGACTGAAAGATAAGGGCGTGCATTACATGCATTCCACACACCAATTTCCTCTCATTCACTCTCATACGTTAACACGCGAGCGCACGAAAAGGAATGATTTTAAAGTAATTGAAAAACACACTTTAAAATAGGGTTTGAACCCAGATTTTTAGGTATTTGTCACTGACTATACCACTGATTTATTTTTCATTATGCATTAATTGATAGATTTTATTTTAGTCATTCATCACGATATTTATCAGTGGGAAATATAGTAAAACACGATCTGTGATGATCGACCAGAATAATATTTATATAATAATTACTCATTAATATCTCCCAGACACGATAAAAATTACAAAAGCTTAAGGTTCATTTCAAATTCGAAGTTTTAATGAACCTTTCAACATATTTTCTTTCACAGTTTGAGTATGAAACAAAAGTTTTCTTATCAGCATACCCTAAAGTACAAAGATTAAAAATATCGCTGATCATAGTTGACCCTTTTTTAATTATTAAGTGCTTTAACATGTTGAACTATGCACTTTTTTAAATATACAATACGTTAGTATATATATTTTAAATAAAAAATCTTCCAGTATATCTGCCGCCATAAAACAAAAAGCGCGTCTGTTTGTGGTCTGAAAACTTGCGTAAAGAGGTCCATACACGCTCCAAACATCGCGTTTAAAGATGGGTGTCATTCGAGTTTATGACTATCGTGTGGGATGCATATATTCGCTTTCGTTTTCGTTTACGTTTCAGTTGTTTACAACTCGACCGATCGGTACAAGGTGCTCTCGCGATTTATCGCTTCCCGAAAACGCCATTCGATGCAATTTATTATCGCAAAGATTGTGTATGCATCGCTGAGGGTCCTGTGCGTGTATAGTATTCATTTCACGGCGATTCTCAAACGTTTAATAAATTTAATTTATTTACCACTGATAATTTTTCAACCAACATATTCATCTGAATCTATCTGAAGAGCTCAATACCACCATACAATATAGTTCACTTTTATTATTATATATTTATTTACAGTTATAAATACAGTATGCTATTTAAAATTTATTCATCGCCATTAAAATTTTACAACTAGCAGTATTAAATCTTATTTTAATTATAATAGCATAACCACCACGCTAACAAATGGTATCGTATGCGTTTACAGCAATAAAATATTATTGTATGTTTTTTGCCATTAAAATATAATATCAATACATTTCAATGATTTATTGTTTACATGCCTGTAAACTAAGATCATCTGCTGTTCTTCATAATCGTAGCATATGTACGTATGATATATTAAAACAATATTTACACGATTTTTACGATGAAGCGAATTCGAACGCATAACAACGCCACTTTAATATTTTAACTGCGCCGTAAAAAATATGTATATCATCATACGGTATAAAACGCAACGGTCCGTGATATTTTTATTGTGCTAAGTAGCTCGTAAAAGCTTACGAAAGCTCTGGCGAAAAAGAAAAGCTCGCCAGAGCTGAACGTTTACGGCTACTGGGTGGTCCCGAAGTCGGTGAACGCAGACCGAAATAGTCTCACAATTCACTGAGTGGTGTTTGTGTGGCGATTTTATAAAACTAGATTGAGACGTTAACGTAGATAAATTAGTAAATTAAATTTTAAAAAAATATTTAGAAAATAAGTGGCAGGAAGAAATATATAGTTGAGAGATCGTTTACGTATGACTCACAAAATAATAAAGTTATACCTATTTTTTGATTAAAAACTAAAAATAAGATGTAAAAATAGCGATTGAATCGACATATGATCGCGTGCTCTTTGATATACTTTTGTGATAATTGGCTAGGCTCGCAAATTGTAGGATTTGAAAACTTTTATTCACAGTCCTGTGATTGTTTACCATGCAATATGCTTCAATATAAATAATAATAAAATATTTTTAATGAATATCATACGTGTTGAAAAATCAATGCTACATAAAAAAAAAATATTAATGAAATAAAATTATTTAAAAAAAATATCTAGCTTAAAATTTTTTTGTCCGACTTGACTGTTTTAAATTCGCTTAATTAATTAAAATACGTGAGAGTAATATTTTTATATTTTATAAAATCATACATATATATATATATATATATATATATATATATATATATATATATATATATATATATATATATATATATATATATATATATCTTATCAATATGACAATGACTATTTAAAATAATTATGTGTAGAAAATGTATCATTATAGCTGGTTCATGATAATAGAAAATACTGTACTTTATTTTAAATTTATTATAAAAACAGTATAAATGTTCATATATCGTATCCATAATCTGCTTAATTTTTATCAATGAGTCACCCCTTATCTCATTCATTTTATTTTTAAGCAGTTAGCGTGTTACATGTGGTTGTTTCTACACTTTGTATGTATGTTTGGAAAAACTGTGCCAATCAAGCTTTGCCATACATGTGTCTTCAGTGTCATTACTTTTGCAACATATATTTAAAGTTAATTTTGTCAACTAAATTAGCAATCGTTGAGTTTATTACCCACTTTGCTTGCTAAAATGTATGTAAGTTGGCGCATAATGGATTTTAAAACGTGTTTCCAAAAACTAATTATGCCTTTTTTATTGTATGAAATGAGCAGGTAGTGAATAAAGAAACAGATATTTCAGATTTACACTCTATAAGCATTGTTTGATAATTTAAGTTTTATGACCGACCCTAGGAATTACGATTACTCTCTTGAACATTTGCTAATCAAACAAATTAAGAATGTATGGATTAGTGATTTAAAAATTATTTTATTGTTTGGTTTTTAAAAGGATTTCTTTGTTGGCTTAATTAAACAAGAGTCAATATATTAATGTAAATGATAAGATGCTATTTTTTTGCAAATTTTAAATGAAATATAATATCTCACTAGTAATGTAATGATTATGTACTCGTGCGCTTTAATAAATGTTTCTCAATTTTTTGCTTCTGTTAAATTTGAATAATAATTTAGTTTACATGCATAAATATTGACACAAATTGCTGTAAGTGAAATAAGTTAAAAAAAATATTTAAATAAAAATAGATACTGTAATAGAAGTATACACTGTGTATTACATATATTTTTTAGGTTACAAGATTACGAAAAATGTGAACATAGATAATGCGCAGGCATCTATGTTCGAAGTTTTCGCTGTGTGGAAATTTCTGTGTTCCAATTTTCGTTTGCGCAATAAGCAGCGAAGTAATTTTCATGTGTTAAAACATTTTCTTAATTCTCGAGAAATGATAAACATTAAATATCATGGCAAAAACATAGCTATGTATCATTTATACTATTGATTTAATTTTTATATTTAAAAAACATTAAATTCTAATTAAAAAATGTTTCGTTGTCTGTTACAGATGCAATCATTTTATTTATTATTATTACGCATAAATGCGGGAATGGTCGTTTGCATTATACAATTATGGTTCTGGTTGTGCAAAAAAAATATTTGAAAATATTTTTGTTTCTATTTTATAATTTTAATTAATCAAATAAAATGTATGAACACATACAAGCACTTCAAACGTCAAAACAGTTACTAACGCTACGCTGAATAAATTTGCAATACAAGTTGATTGAAGTTACATAA